>NC_048597.1:92534935-92667168 GCF_003668045.3 Cricetulus griseus
CACACACACACTCATGCGCATGTGCCGCTTACCTCTCCTTCTGGGGAGGTGAGTGCTGCCTCTTTCCTCCGCCTGGCCTCTTTGGACTCCTTCTCTGTCTCTCGAACCAGCTGCTTGATGAATCCCCCAGGGATGACAGAGAACAAGGGAGGTGGGGAGGATGGAGGGGGGCTCTTGTCCTCTTCTCGAATCTGTGTGTGGAGAGAGCTGGGAGTGAACTTGCAGGGCCAGGGTCCCCTCCAGACAACCTATGATACAGCCTGGGGTTGTGTAGGGGACAGCATGGGAGGAAAGCGGAAGGGCTCTGAGGGACTCCAGGAGGCTGAGACAGCATGGGGAGAGAGAATGGATAGGGCCCGGACAGCAGCAGCTACACAGGTGGTGTGACTTCAGCCTCAAGAGTCTCCTCAAACTGTTGAAGCCACAGGGGCTTCCTCCTGCTCTCAAGGCAGTTTTTGGGATGTCAGGATGGATGGATCACACACGGGTTCCCCTGCCCTAGTGCTTCTGGCCTCAAGGGGGCACTGGGGAAACTCTAGGAGAGGATGCCTTTCCCACCTATTGCAGGGATACTCCCAGGGTGCACTGCACTCTAAGCTCACCTCTGTGGTACCTTCTAGTTGCTTAAAGAAGCCTCCTGGGGTCTTAGACTAAGATAATAATTGTTCCTGTGTGCCAAGACCGCATAAAGTGGGAAGACGCTTAGCCATAGCCGATGCAGCTGGCTTTCCTATCTGTGTCTATGCACTTAGCAACCATGGACCAAAAAATAAAAGTTTGATAAAAAAAAAATAAAAGCACCTATACAAAGGGAAGAAAAAAGATAGGAAGGGAGGGAGGAGAAGAGAAGAGAACAGGGGTGGGGGAGACAGAGACAAAGGGCCCCTTAGGGGATCCTATGAAAAATGTAAATGGGAAGAGATGGGTAACCAGGGTAAGAGCCCTTTTCCAGTTCTCTGTGGTGACCAGAGAAGGTCCACAGAAACCCTCAAACATTAGACTAGAGGCCAACAGCCCACCTCTGTCCCCCACCCCTCCACCTCTGCTCCTTCCACCCACCCAGTGCTCATTAGGCTGCCATGGGGTGTAGATGGGGAGGCTGTACCACCATCACTCTCAGCCTCCTGCTTAGGAATGAGAAAGGGCAAGGCTGGGGGCAGGTGTGGAAGGAGGCACCAGGCTGGGCCTAAAAGGACTGGCCAGGCCATGGAGGCAGTGGGCTGTCACTCTGCCTGAGGCGGGAAGGTGTGATTCGGGCCACCCAGGCCATGGCCCATCTTGCCAGGGTAGTGTCCAGCCCCATGACCACAGCCCCCCAAACACCACTTTCCTTCTGCTCCCACAGGGCAAGGCGTGATGATATGGCCATGGTGGCACAGCTGGCTGGACTGCAGGTGATGAGACCAGGTTATGCTCCTGAGGCTGGCACAGAGTGAAACTTTACAGGCTCGTGGAGAGCACCAGGTGAGTGGACAGAGGCCTGACACACTGGCACAGAGGAGAGAAGAGAGAGACTGGTTAGAACCGGCTCTCACCACTGCCAGCACCATATGGGAAAGCAACAAAACTGTCCCATCCTCTACTATGACAGTCATTTATCCCCATGAGAGTGCCCAGCAGTAAGGCCCCAGATACACCACAGACAGTGTGTAAAATTCCCTACCTTTCAACTCCACACCATAGCACCACATTGAGGGAGGAACACACATGGTCTTGTGTCTCTGTGTGTGTGTGGGGGAGGGGGTGCTCCTAAGCACTTACACAAAGGCCATGCCTGCCTAAGCAGCATGGAGATGGAGTTCCAGAAGAGTCAACTTAGCTCAGGATGGTGGAGATGAGAGGAGTTTCAGCTGGAGGGTCATACAAAGGAATTTTCTGGAAGGCATGGAGTAACCCATATCCTGACCCAAGTGATTTACACATAAAATCCATCTTACAAAACCATTTAAGATGGTCATTTGATTCAAAATCCTAGCGCAATTCTTCACAGATGTTGAAAAAGAAAAATCAGTATTTAGCTTCATATTGGAACACACAAGCGCGCGCGCGCACACACACACACACACACACACACACACACACGATAGCTAAAACAATCCTAAATAATAAAAGAACTGCTGGAGGTGTCACTATCCTGACCTCAAATTTTACTACAAAACAGTAGTAATGAATACTTCATAATATTGACACAAAACAGATATATTGATCTGTTGGATCAAATTGAAGATTCAGACATAAGCCCACACACCAATATATACCTGATTTTTTTTTTTTTTTTTTGGTTTTTCGAGACAGGGTTTCTCTGTATAGCTTTGGAGCCTATCCTGGTACTCGCTCTGGAGACCAGGCTGGCCTCAAACTCATATATACCTGATTTTTTTTTATAAAGAATAAAAAAAATACACACTGGGAAAACAAGACAGCATCTTAACTGGTCAAACTGGCTTGCTGCTTGTAGAAGAATGCAAATAGATCCATACTGATCACCCTGCACTAAAACCAGCTCCAAATGGATCAAAGACCTCAACATTAATCCAGATACACTGGGCCTAATAGAAGAGAAAGTGGGGAATAGTCTTGAATTCATTGGCACTGGAAACAACTTTCTGAACAGAACACCAATAGCACAGGCACTAAGATCAACAACTAATAAATGGGACCTCCTGAAACTGAAAAGCTTCTGTGTGGCAAGGGCACCATCATCCAAACAAAATAGCAGACTACAGAATGGGAAATTGTTTTTGACAGCTGCACATATGAAAGTGCTAATACCCAAAATATATAAGGAACTGAAAAAATGACATGAAGAAAGCAAATAACTCAATTAAAAATTAGATGTAGAACTAGACAGGATTCTCAAAAGAGGAAACACAAATGGCTGAGAAACTTAAAGAAATGTTCAACATCCTTAGTCATTAAGAAAATGCAAATCAAAATCATCTTACACCATCACAATGGCCAAGATCAATAAAACAATTGGCAGGTCATACTGGTGAAGATGTGGGGAGCATGCTCAGCCATTGCTGGTGGGAGTGCAAACTGGTACAGCCACTATGGAAATGTGTGACAGTTCCTTGGGAAGCTGGAAATTGATCTACCTCAAGATCTTGCTGTCCCTCTCTTGTGCCTAGACCCAGAGGGCTCCAGTTCCTACTACAGAAACACGTTCTCATCAATGGCCATTGCTGCTCTATTCACCATAGCCAGAAATCGGAACAGCCCAGATGTCCATCAACTGATGAATGGATAATTTAAAATGTGGTACATTTACACAATGGAATATTATTCAGCTGATAGGAAAATCAAACTATGAAATTTTCAAACAAATGAGTGGATCTAGAAGCAGTCGTTATGAGTGAGGTAACACAGATCCAGGCAGCCATGTGTCTCCTAGAAATGTGTCCACTAACAGATCAGAGACACTGCACCTCCAGGTTTGCTGCTGCGCCAGCCTCAGACAGATATTCATCATGGAGGGATGGAAAAAGAAATGTGGTCCTTGTGCATGGTGCAGTTTTATGCTGCCATGCAGAAGGACAGGGTCATGTCATTTGCGGGAAAGAGGACATATCTGGAGATCAGCACACAGAAGGCCCAGAAAGAGGCAGCTTGGATTTGCTATCGTTTCCAGATCTTACACTTTATATTGATACGTAAAATCATGCAAGCGTTTAGGACTTAAAGGTGGAACTGGAGACACATGCTTGTGTGTGTGTGAGCATGTGTCCTGGAAATCTTTTGTTTGTTTGTTTGTTTGTTTCATCCCTTTTTTGTTTCCCCCACACACACTTATGCAAGGAGTCAATATCTCATCTTTTCTTGGCTCTGTAAGTTAGGAAAATTTGTTCAGAGTGTTGTGTTGTACAATAATTTAAAAAGCAAAGAGGGGACTGGGCGTTGGTGGCACATGCCTTTAATCCCAGCACTTGGGAGGCAGAGGCAGGCAGATCTCTGTGAGTTCGAGGCCAGCCTGGTCTCCAGAGCGAGTGCCAGGATAGGCTCCAAAGCTACACAGAGAAACCCTGTCTCGAAAAACCAAAAAAAAAAAAAAAAAAGGCAAAGAGGGGGCAAGTCTCTCTCTCTCTCTCTCTCTCTCTCTCTCTCTCTCTCTCTCTCTCTCTCTCTCTCTCTCTCTCTCACACACACACACACACACACACACACACACACACACACTCATGTACACACACACACCCCACAGCCTTCTTTGGTCTATGGCTTCCTACAGCCTCATGGGCCTGGAACTTGGCTATAAGAACACTGCATGGACATCTGCAACCCATAGCCACAGCCACTGCAGAACACTGGGACCCTAGTTTCTCTGCACATCTCTTTCTGACTCAGCTCCCAGTGATGACTGATGAGGGGTCTGGCCTTGTCCTCAGAGAGCCTGGCCCTAGACATTGGCAGCTGCCACACACAGGGGTGCGTTCAGGAAGCTGGTTAGCCCACAGTTATCAGGGAGTCTCTGGCCGGGCTCCTAACCCACTCTGCGGCTGGGCAAGGAAGAAACTCAAGGTTCAAAGAGCTAAGAAGGGACATTCAGGCTTGGTGAGACCTTATGCCAGAAGGCATAAGGCTGTAAAATGACCACTTGCAGGTAGTTAGAGCAGCCGGGTCTTTGTCTATGAAAAAAATCCTCACAGTGTGAGCTCAGTGTGCCGATAGCATGAGGCCAAGTACAGCATGAGGCCCTCCCCTTCCCCACACTGCGTCCCTTGGGAGACACTGGAGAGTGTCCTAGTGACTCACAGGCTCTGAACTCAGGAGCTGAGCCCAAGGTATGAATAGGTCTGACGTGACACTGGCTGTCCTGGCTACCGTGCCCTCTCCAGCCCTGGCCAAGGGCTCTGAGATGAAATCACTCTTCATCTGGAGACTCAAGGAACACTGGCTGTGACAACCCTGAGCTGCTAGCTCTCCCCCAGGTCTCAGCTGGTGTCTCTGTGGCCAGCACCCCAACCCCACCCGCAGGCTCTGGGCCAGCCTCACTGACTGGGGCTGGGAGTCCGTTGTACTGCAAGCTGCCCCCACCCCGCCCCCCGCACATCTCGCCTTGATTCACATGGTGTTCTCATGTTGCCATTCTCTCCAGGCCTGACCCACACATGCTGTCAGATGCCAATTTAAGCAGCTCCCAGTGCTGACTCTGGAATCCTGAGCCCTCTCTAGTCCTCTCTGTGGGGGAGGGCTGGTGAGAAAACCCCAATCCTTGAATCTGAGAGTGACCTGGAACATTTTTCATGTTCAGGCAGGACCCGAAGGGCCCACCGTGGCCCTCTGAGCTTCCCCGTCACCCATAGTGTCCAGTCTCCACAATGTAGCTACTGAGTTTTTCTGCCTCACAAAATGAATTCCCAAATCCTTATGGGGACTAAAGAGTCCCTCATGCCCACCTGCCTAACAGGTCTTCCTTTGCAAGGCAGTTAAGCTAAGCCCTGGGTATATACCCTTCCAGGCACATTCTCACCTCAGGGCCTTTTGTGATTCTGTTCTGCCTGCCTCAAATGCTGTTCCACCCACACAGCTTACATCTTCACTCCCCTGAGATCCCTGCTGAGAGTCACGCTCTCAATGAAGCAGTGGAACAAACTCATCCCGTTCTACTTCCCCGTGACATGGTTCCTTTCCACGAATGATGGATGTTTGTTGGATGAACGAGAGAAGAAGAAGGTGCAGAGTAGAGACACCACATGAGCCCACGGCCAGACCTCTGATGGCCCCAATCATAGTGGAACTACATGTTATCCTGGCCACTGCTCACATCCTAGGAGACCTGGGAAGCTCTCAGAGCCTCTTTGCCCCTTGTTGTAAAGTGGCAGAAACCACATGTAAAGCAATCTGGGTTTGTCACTTGACTTGGTAGCCACAGCCTTCTGCTCCCACAGTTAAGAACTGATGGAGTGCCTGGCCCTGCTGGATCTGAAATAAAATTACATTAAAATCTGAGCCAGTATTTATGATTGGAGTCACTCACCAGCATGGCTGACAGCTGCTCAGAGAAGGCAAGGCCCTTGCCTAAGGTCACCCAGCAAAAGTCCCAGGAAGGACTTGCCACAAGTATGTGTGTCTATTGAGGGGGAGGGCTGCAAGTGTGGGGAAGGGGTGCCTGTCACGGGGTTGGAAGACCTGGTGTCTAGGGATCAGAGAGCTTGACTATGGGCACATAGTCACACAGCAGGGGACGTAGATGGCCTGGATACCTATATCTGTGCTCACTGAGCACGGATTCTGAACTCTGCCATTCTTCCTTCAGGGACAGCGCACATGTTTATGACATCACCTTTTGGGAGCCATTGCATTTAGTTTCCAGGGTCTGTGCCAGGTGTTTTAGGGAGTAACTCCAGCCTTGGATGCCCCCCACCCCCTGGCAAAGGTGTAGGAAGCTCCAGGGCCCAGCTAGGCAGTGGAGCAGGTTCTGAACTCAAATAGGTCAGTGGTCCCCAGAACTTGGCTGTCCCCCTGCTCATGGCCCGCCCCTGCATGCCACATGTCAGCTTTCCCATAGTTAAGTTGGTCCTGCTTCTTACTTGATCCTGAACTTTGGGCTTCCTTCCTCCTGCAGGCAGGTAGATGGCTCACCCTGGGAGCTCTTCTGTAGACTGGGTAGCCTGTCCCCAGCTCCCAACAGTCACAGAGACTCAGGAAAGCAGGGACTCTGGGAGAATGGAAGTGCCCCTTCAGCTCTGGCATGGTCTTTGCCTCATCTACCTTTTCTCTCCTAATGGAGCTGTGACTTGTGTGCAAGGGCCTAAGCCAACTAGAGTCCCCCAGCTCAGCAGCAGGTAGCAAGCCGCATGCATCTCCCCCAACCTAGTGGGCATGGATTCCCAATGCCTTTCACCAAAGGCCATTTTCCCAGCCCAGCCATGCTTCCTGCTTCCATTGTGAGATTGCATCCTTTCACTCTGGGTCCAGAAGATGTGTGGGCTGTCACTCTTGGTAGCTCCAGAGTGCAGGATTGTCTCTTGAGGAATGGGTGGACAGTTTATCTCTGTTATGGGATCACGTAGGGATCTTGGCATATGTCTGAACCCTGACCTGCTTCTCAAGGCAGCATTATGCATAGGCAAATGAGTGAGCCTGACATTTAAAGGGGGATTCTTTGTTTTTGAGATAGGGTCTTACTATGACTACTGGCTGTCCTGGAACTCACTCTGTAGACCAGGCTGACCTCAAGTTCATAGAGATCAGCCTGCCTCTGCCTGCTGAGTGGTAGGATCAAAAGCGTGTGGCACTGCCCTGCTTAAATGGAACATTTTAGATCAGGCAGCAAGTCAGAGGGTCAGTAGGACCCATGAATGTCATTTTCTGACCTTGTCTCTTCAGGATACTGTCACTTCCTTGTCCTGCTCACATTTTCCTCATATGAATGGCCATAGTGACCCACCTGCTCTCTGCAAGGGCCCAAACTGTGCATCAGCCCCACCCTGGGCACAGAGCCCCTGAAAGAGGAAACCAGATAGGAAAAGGCTGTAGCTCCAGCATCCAAGTGAACCATGGGCTCAAGTCTGGGAAAAGACCATGCATAGGCTCAGGCCCTCTAAGAAGCCCTCCCCATCTCATCTCCCCATCACTCTATCCCTCCAACCCTCTATCTCATCATCCCTCTATCCCTCCACCTCTCTATCACCCCATCCCATCCCTCCTCCTTCCATCTCCCCGTCCCTCCTCCCCCATCTCCCCATCCCTCCTCCTTCCATCTCCCCATCCCTCTCCTTCCATCTCCCCATCCCTCCTCCTTCCATCTCCCCATCCCTCCTCCTTCCATCTCCCCATCCCTCCTCCCCATCTCCCCATCCCTCCTCCTTCCATCTCCCCATCCCTCTCCTTCCATCTCCCCATCCCTCTCCTTCCATCTCCCCATCCCTCCTCCTTCCATCTCCCCATCCCTCCTCCTTCCATCTCCCCATCCCTCCTCCCCATCTCCCCATCCCTCCTCCTTCCATCTCCCCATCCCTCTCCTTCCATCTCCCCATCCCTCTCCTTCCATCTCCCCATCCCTCCTCCTTCCATCTCCCCATCCCTCCTCCCCATCTCCCCATCCCTCCTCCTTCCATCTCCCCATCCCTCCTCCTCCATCTCCCCATCCCTCCTCCCCAGCTCCCCATCCCTCCTCCCCCATCTCCCATCCCTCCTCCTTCCATCTCCCCATCCCTCCTCCTTCCATCTCCCCATCCCTCCTCCTTCCATCTCCCATCCCTCCTCCTTCCATCTCCCCATCCCTCTCCTTCCATCTCCCCATCCCTCTCCTTCCATCTCCCCATCCCTCCTCCCCAGCTCCCCATCCCTCCTCCCCCATCTCCCATCCCTCCTCCTTCCATCTCCCCATCCCTCCTCCTTCCATCTCCCATCCCTCCTCCTTCCGTCTCCCCATCCCTCTCCTTCCATCTCCCCATCCCTCTCCTTCCATCTCCTCATCCCTCTCCTTCCATCTCCCCATCCCTCTCCTTCCATCTCCCCATCCCTCTCCTTCCATCTCCCCATCCCTCCTCCCTCCATCTCCCCATCCCTCCATCTTTCCATGAGGCCCCAGGTGGAAGGTGGATGGAGAGATGGCATGCTGAGCTGGGTATTACATATTCAGGAAGAGGGAATCTTGGTAGAGAAAATGCCTCCTTCAAACTGGCCTGTAGCAATCTATGAGGGCATTTTCTTAACTAATGATTCTTGGGGGAGGGCCCAGCCTATTGTGTGCGGTGTCATCCCTGAGCTAGTTGTCCTGGGTCCTATAAGAAAACAGGCTGAGCAAGCCATGAGGAGCAAGTCAGTAAGCAGCACCCTCCATGGCCTCTGAGTCAGCTCCTGCCTCCAGGTTCCTGCCCTGCTTGAGTTCCTGCCTCGACTTTCCCTCAGTGAAGCATGTTACCTAGAAGTATAAAATGAAATTATCCCTTTCCTCCTCAAGTTGCTTTTGGTTGTGGTGTTCATCACAGCATGAGAATCACTAAGGCAGATGGTGAGGGGGAATGTGGGCAGAGGAGAAGGGAGGGAGGAGACAGAGCAGCTGAGGCAGAGGCAGGAAGAGTGGGGGCTTCAGGGGAGGAGGCTAACAGGAAGAGACTATCATAGGAGAAGAGGATCTGGAGAGGGCAGGTCACAGGGGAGGGAGGGAGGGTCACAGGGGAGGGCGGGTCACAGGGGAAGGAGGGACACAGGGGAGGGAAGGTCAGAGGGGAGGGAGGGTCACAGGGGAGGGAGGGTCACAGAGAAGGGAAGGTCACAGGGGAGGGAAGGTCACAGGGGAGGGAGGGAGGGAAGGCCACAGGGGAGGGAAGGTTACAGGGGAGGGAGGGTCACAGGGAAGGGAGGGTCACAGGGAAGGGAGGGTCACAGGGAAGGGAAGGTCACAGGGGAGGGAGGGTCACAGGGAAGGGAAGGTCACAGGGGAGGGAAGGTCACAGGGGAGGGAGGGAGGGAGGGTCACAGGGGAGAGAAGGTCACAGGGAAGGGAAGGTCACAGGGAAGGGAGGGACACAGGGGAGGGAGGGAAGGTCACAGGGAAGGGAGGGTCACAGGGGAGGGAAGGTCACAGGTTATGGAGGGAAGGTCGCAGAGGAGGGAAGGTCACAGGGGAGGGAGGGACACAGGGGAGGGAAGGTCACAGGGGAGGGAGAAACAGGGGAGGGAGGGACATAGGGAAGGGAGAGTCACAGGGGAGGGAGAGACACAGGGGAGGGAAGGTCACAGGGGAGAGAAGGTCACAGGGGAGGGAAGGTCACAGGGGAGGAAAAGTCACAGGGGAGGGTAGGTCACAGGGGAGGGAAGGTCACAGGGGAGGGAAGGTCAAAGGGGAAGAAAGGTCACAGGGAGGGAAGGCCACAGGGGAGGGAAGGTTACAGGGGAGGGAGGGTCACAGGGGAGGGTGGGTCACAGGGAAGGGAAGGTCACAGAGGAGGGAGGGTCACAGGGGAGGGAGGGACACAGGGGAGGGAGGGTCACAGGGGAGGGAAGGTCACAGGTTATGGAGGGAAGGTCGCAGAGGAGGGAAGGTCACAGGGAAGGGAAGGTCACAGGGAAGGGAGGGACACAGGGGAGGGAAGGTCACAGGGGAGGGAGAAACAGGGGAGGGAGGGACACAGGGAAGGGAGAGTCACAGGGGAGGGAGAGACACAGGGGAGGGAAGGTCACAGGGGAGAGAAGGTCACAGGGGAGGGAAGGTCACAGGGGAGGAAAAGTCACAGGGGAGGGTAGGTCACAGGGGAGGGAAGGTCACAGGGGAGGGAAGGTCAAGGGGAAGAAAGGTCACAGGGAGGGAAGGCCATAGGGGAGGGAAGGTTACAGGGGAGGGAGGGTCACAGGGGAGGGCGGGTCACAGGGAAGGGATGGAGGGACACAATGGAGGGAGGGACACAGGGAAGGGAAGGTCACAGGGGAGGGAGGGACACAGGGGAGGGAAGGTCACAGGGGAGGGAGGGTCACAGGGAAGGGAAGGTCACAGGGGAGGGAGGGTCACAGGGAAGGGAAGGTCACAGGGGAGGGAAGGTCACAGGGGAGGGAGGGTCACAGGGGAGGGGGTCACAGGGGAGGGAAGGTCACTGGGGAGGGAAGGTCACAGGGGAGGGAGGGCCACAGGGGAGGGAGGGAAGGTCACCGGGGAGGGAGGGTCACAGGGGAGGGAAGGTCACAGGGGAGGGAGGGAGGGTCACAGGGGAGAGAAGGTCACAGGGAAGGGAGGGACACAGGGGAGGGAGGGACACAGGGAAGGGAGAGTCACAGGGGAGGGAGAGACACAGGGGAGGGAAGGTCACAGGGGAGGGAAGGTCAAAGGGGAAGAAAGGTCACAGGGAGGGAAGGCCACAGGGGAGGGAGGGTCACAGGGGAGGGCGGGTCACAGGGAAGGGAGGGAGGGACACAATGGAGGGAGGGACACAGGGAAGGGAAGGTCACAGGGGAGGGAGGGACACAGGGGAGGGAGGGTCACAGGGGAGGGAGGGACACAATGGAGGGAGGGACACAGGGGAGGGAAGGTCACAGGGGAAGGAGGGTCACAGGGAAGGGAAGGTCACAGGGGAGGGAAGGTCACAGGGGAGGGAGGGTCACAGGGGAGGGAGGGAAGGTCACAGGGGAGGGAGGGTCACAGGGGAGGGAGGGTCACAGGGGAGGGAGGGACACAGGGGAAGGGCAAGCAGAAAGCTTGACCAGAGCACAGAGTTGCAGGCCCCATTTGCCTGCCTGCATGGCTGTAACATCCTGGACATCACACCTGATGGATGTCCTTCTTGTTCAGCATCCCTCTTGGTCTCATTCGTTGCCTGGGAGCTGACTCCCAAACAAGAAATTGGTATCTATCTTTGGAGAAATGCTCTAATGTCCTCTAGGGCCAAGGCCCCTTATCTTGCCTTTGCCTCTAAGGTCCTGGAAAGAGCAGTGCTCTGGATACCCATAGAACCCATTTTCTGATTTCCCAGGTCCAGGGTCCAATATACGTGCTTCCTCTTCATGTGTTGCTGGAACAGCCACATACCAATACCATCAGCACTGGTCTCTTGAGCAAGCCCCTTTCCCATATGGCTGTGCACACACACACACACACACACACACACACACACACACACACACACACACACACGGTCGCGCCAAGTCTTCATCTGATACTTCCCACCACTCTCCAGAAGGAAGTGGCTGTGCCTTGTGTGAGCATCTCCCTCTACATGAGGTGGGCCAGAGCCTAGGCTGTCCTTTCTCTCCCTGGTGACACTGACATCAACCACCCTGGAAACCTCAGGCCCCACCTGAACCCATGCTCTTGGGGGCTGCAGTTCCACTACTTGTCAGATGGAGGTGCTGGTCTCTGGTGGTCTAAGTGTGTTTGTATCAGCTATGTCTCATCAAGTTCTCAGGTGATTAAAAGTCCTAACCACGAGACATAATCAGGAGCCAAGCTGATAGCTCTCCTCTGTCTCTAAATTATACAGTAAGTCACATGTCCTTAACAGTCACCATGCCACTAATGACATCTTTCAGGTGAGCCTGATGACCTACTGAGAGGTGACCAATGAAGTCTGGCCCTTAGCTAGGCAGCTTCCTGGGCTATGTCTGTGGTGAGATATTGCTTATGATTTATTAAAGCTTGCCTGATGATTCAGAAAGCAAAGTCAGCCATAAACCATAGAAGCCAGGCACATGCCTTTAATCCCAGCAGCCAGAAGCTAGGAGGTGGTGGTACACACCTTTAATCCTAGGACTCAGGATTTAGAGATAGATGGGTCTCTCTCTACACAAGATGGGTTTCTCTCCATCCAGATCTACACAAGAATGGATCAGTCTAAATGAGAATTATAGCTCACACCTTTAATCCCATTAATTCCCTTTAATTCCCAACATTAGAGAAGTATCAGAAGCAAAGTCTCAGAGAGGCTTTTTGTTCTCTAGCCACACTGAGGAGAGACAGCAGTTTAAGACTTGGTGAAGAGCTGGTGCATGGATCAGCCCTTTCAGCCTGAGCTAGAGGTAAGAGCTAGTGGCTGGCTGCTTTGCTTTTCTGATATTCATCTTGAAGTTTGAACCCCAATATCAGTCTCTGAGTCATTTGCTTTTTCATGTTACAATGTCTGATTAGAGAGGGCAGTGTGCTGGGATTGACTAGTCATGTCTGCCGTGGGTGTAGGAGTGGGTGTTAGGCTGTACCAGTGAGTCTCATCAAGTGCCTGGGGACAGTTGCAGATACCATACTGGAAAGATGGTACTTTGTGAGTCTCTTGGGTCAAAACCAGAGGTACCACAAGACACCCTTCAGGATCTAACAGCCAGAGACAGAGTTGTCAAGCCCTATTTCAATGCAATCTAGACTAGCACCCATCCAGGGCCAGGATAATGGCAAGAATGGAGCATGAACATAAATGGAGGCAGTCGTGTCTTTGCTTCCAAAAGGAAATAGACGTGACGTGGAAAAGAAATGAGAAAGTGTGCTGAACACTGATGAAAGAAAATCAGGAGGCAGAGACAGTTACCCTGTGTGTCTGTAAAACTGACATAGTCGTCCCTGACAGACATCCAATCCCAGCAGGATGACCTAGAATGGCCTTTGCCATCTATCCGCCCCAGTGAAACGTCACGGGATTTGATATCTTAACCTAAGTCATTTAATGGATCACACAGACGTCTATCAAAAAAGCACCTAGTCTTCAGTTCATTTGTCTGTGACCTTGGGTTTCTGAAGCCCCACATTTCTGGGCTGTGAAATGGGCTCATCCTTCTTTCAAGAGCCTCGGGACTATTAACGGTAAGAGAAAGGCTTGATCCCAAGGAACAGTGTCTCAACGCTGTGACTATCCCAGCTGCCTCCATGAAACCAGAGCCCCAAACACCAGCTGGTTCCCCCCCCCAAAACAGCTGAAAATGAGCTCAGGTTGGTGGGTAAACAGGAACTCCCAGGGTTCTGAACCCCAATGTCTCTACCCAGCTAAGGGCCAGCTGTGTAGGTAAGCATATATACAGGTAAACATGTATGATCCTGGCAGACCACAAGGCTCTAGCCTCTGCTGTCAGAGATGCCCCACAGACACACATATAGACTTTTTTTTTTTTTTTTTTTTTTTTTTTTTTTTTTGCTTTTCAAGACAGGGTTTCTCTGTGGCTCTGGAGGCTGTCCTGGAACTAGCTCTCATAGACCAGGCTGGCTTTGAACTCATAGAGACCCGCCTGCCTCTGGCTCCCAAGTGCTGGGATTAAAGACGTGTGCCACCACCACCCTGCTGACAATTTTTTTTTTAAATCTGAGTTTGAACATTTTCTTTCCAGTCTTGAATGACAATGATGATGTGGGAAGTTTGGGGGAGGAAACAGTACATGGAACTTGTAACAGGGCTGTCTAAATGCCACCACGAAGGACAGACTGATATAAGCCCAATCCTGTCATTGCAGAGCTGTGTGTCCCTAGGCAAGTTGCCTCTCCTCTCTGTGCCTTAGAATTCAGGGAGTATTGGACAGCACCCCACAGACTCCATTTGTCCGAAACCATCCTCTCCAGTTTTCAAATGCCTCAATTGCTTCCAGTACATCTGAGCAATGGGCCACCAGCTTAGCACAGACCCTATGAACATGTCCTCATCTTCCAAGGATTGCATGCATCAAAGAGGGCTGTCCCCTCCCTCCTAGCGGCCTTGTAGAGACGCAGCCTGAGGTCTTGCCTTCAGGTAGCAGTTATGGTGGAATTGCCCCAGTGTGGGGTCTCAGGTCTCATCTCTAAGTGACACAGCAGGGTACACCATTCTATACAGACAACTGGAGCCTAATAAGGTGCTTTGTGGCTTCTGTATCTATGACACATGACGACTGTGGTAAGCAGGCCCCCACCATACTACACATGGGCACCACTTGTGCACACCACACAAGCACCCCGCACGCATACCACACACATTCACAGCACACACCACACATGCACACACATCAAAGCAAAGGCTATGAAATCTGATCTGGGCGCGCACCAGGCAAAACTTTAGTCCCTAGTTGGTCCTAAATACTGCTCCCAGAGTCTGAGATAAGCCTGGACTATGCATTCCAGCACCCTTCCCAGGCCAGGGCCAGGGAGGCACCAATGTCTGAGGAGGGACAGGCCCCACTGGCAGCTAAGTCCTGGGGGAGAGGTCAGGGAGCCTTAGTTCTGGAAGAAAAACCAAAATCTCCACTGGGAAGGTCATTCCCAAGGTCACAGGGTCAGTAGCATGAGGCCCTGTGACCAAGGTGACCAGGCCAATGTGCAGGAAAAACCAAATGCCTGATTGTCTCCAATGGCCCCTCAAAAGAGGACCAGGCCTGCCACGGGCTCCCGTCTTCCTTCTCTGGCTCCTTTCTTTCTTCCCCTCCCCCTTATTTTCCCTCCTCCCTCCCTTCTGCAGCTGCCTCTGCTCTGCCTGCCCTCCCCTCTCCTCCTCATGTTCCTCTTCTCTCTCTCCCCTTCCCCATACTCCTCTCCTTTCTCTCTCTAGCTTCTATTGTTCTCCAGAACAGCCCTCTCCTGATGCTCCACCCGCCACCCAGGTCCAGGAGAAGGCAGCTTAGAGAGGCAAGAACTGGGCTGCAGAAGCAGATGCCCAGATAGGAACAGTCTCCTAGGAAGGTCAAAACGTCAGTTGACAGCCTGGAGCTCCCAGCCCTGAACTGGGCCCCAGGCCAGGCTGGCACTGGGACCACCCTGGGAAGGCCTGGCCTCTTCTCTGCCTACTCTAGGGAGGCAGTTGCCTGAGGCCTGCAACTTTGAGGCCTCTGAACTACAAACAGATTTCTGTGGTGGGTTCCACCCTCCTCAGGGCCCCTGGGACCTGTGGATCATCTCCACAGGAAGTGGGTATCAGTGTGTCATAGCAAACACCTCCCTCAATAAAGCAACATGGAACACTGAACCCCCCAACCTTGGGCCACCAGCCCATCCCCCACCACACACATAGGGTTCATTGGAAGCTCCAGCTCATGTTCAGTAATGCTGAACACGCAGGAGGGGAAAACAGGGCCTCTGGACAAATGCAGAAAACCAGTAAAGCTGAAATCATTGAAATGAAACACAAACAGACACATATGTACATATACACACATACCACATATACATATACACATACCATACACATATATGCAACATATATGCATACATACATATATACAACACATATTCACACATACCTATATACACACCACACATGCATATACATATACACCACACACAAACATACATACATATATATATATATATATATATATATATATGCATACCACACACACATACTACATGCAGACACATAGACATAGATACCACATATATACATACATACCACACACATACATAGACACACATACATATACATATATGTCACATGCACATACACATATACATATAAAACACATACATCATGCATATATATATAATACACACACACACACACACACACACACAAATACACACACACACCTGGAATCTGCCCTCTCAGATTCCATGGTAGCGGTTAACTTAGAACTCAACATATTTTTAAAACAAAGACTGGCAATGGTCTAGTAATAGGGCTCAGCAGGAGCTTGCTGCCAAGCCTGACAACCTGAGTTCTATCCCAGGCACCCACACGGTAGAAGGAGAGAGCCCACTACCCAAAGTTGTTCTCTGACCTCCACACATGTGCTGTGGTATACCTTTCTCCAAATAAATGAGTGCAAAAACTGTTTTTTAATGCTTGACAAATGGACATGAAACTTGGAAGCTTAAACAGTGTCTCTGTGGCCTAGGCTAAAACCCTTACACCAAGTTGTTTGTTGTTGGAGCAAACACCACAGTCCACAGTGAAGGGAGAGGCCTGAGAGGCACTCGCCATCAGGAAGGCCTAAAATAGACTGAATGTCCTAAGGCCTCACACCAGCCCTCCGAATCCTGAGACTTGCTCCCAGCTCCAAGGGTGTCAGCACAGAGCCCAGTCCAACAGTACCTGGTGGCCTCGGGTTTCTGGAACCACTCTTGTCCAAAAAGTCTCCCAGGTGGTCACAAAGGGACCCCGGCAAGCATGGAGAGCCAGGCAGGGCGGGGAGCAGTGTCAGGAGTGCCTGCTGCAGACGCTCGATCCCTCCCTGTCCTCCTCCCCCAGCCACTGAGATAGCAGCAGCTGGGCCACAGTCATTTCCAAAATTAGCCCGTGAGCGCCAGGTCTGGCCAGGAGACACAGCCCGGGTAGTGGCCGTTGAACCAGCTGTGGACAGC
Organism: Cricetulus griseus; assembly: GCF_003668045.3. Classification (NCBI taxonomy): domain Eukaryota; kingdom Metazoa; phylum Chordata; class Mammalia; order Rodentia; family Cricetidae; genus Cricetulus; species Cricetulus griseus. Next base: position 92,551,614 of record NC_048597.1, read on the forward strand.
ATGGACATATATGGTGGCAAGGAGCAGGGAGGGGACAGCTCTGGACAAGCATGTTCGCAGCCTTCATCTTGTCTATATCGGGTCACCCACACCCAAGCTGCGGCTTCTGCCTTGGGAAAGGGCAGAGGCTGCAGGAATCAGGGAGGAAGATGGCAGCCCTCTACCCTACCAGAACCACTCTGGTGTCTTCTTGTGACATGAAGCAGTAAACAAGTTAATGTAGGCAGTTATCTCCCACAGGGAGCTTCCTTCCCAAAGGCTCTAGTTCACTCAGTATCCCCAACAGCCTGCTGGGAAGGGGGGGAGGTCTCTCATTTCTGCCCTACAAGTGGAAACTGAGGCACAACAGTTAGCCACTTGGGGGCTGGTGATATGGCTCAGGCGCTTGCTGCCAAGCCTATGACCTGAGTTCAATCCCCAGGCTTCTGCTTGCTGATAGTCCTCTGATCTCCACCCATGTCCCTAATGTGCACACACACACACACACACCTAGAAACAATGACATGTAATTTTAAACCCTTTTTAGGTTAACCAGCTTGTTCAAGGCACTGGAAAGCTAATATTTGAATCCATGTAGTACTAACTCCAGAAGCAATCCTAAACACTGTGCTAACTCAGCCTCTGCCCAAAGGGCTTTTTGTCCCGAGCTGGGAGGAGCACAGTGTGGAGATAGCGCTTAGAGCCAGCACTGGGTGTCAGTTCCAAAGCGTGCCAGGAGGCTGAGCCTTCAGTCCTTAGAATCTCTCGGGTGCACATATCAACACAGTCCTGAGGGATCCAGACAGAACTCAAATCCAGAATTCTAATCAAACCCAACAGGCTGCTTCTCCTAAGCATATTTCCACTCTCTGTATGTGTGTGTGTGTGTGTGTGTGAGAGAGAGTGTGTGTGCTCATGTGAGACTGTGTGCATGTGAGTGTGTGAAACTGTGTGTGCGCCTGTGCATGTGTGAGAGTATTGTGTAAAGTGCATGCATGTGTGTACGTGTGAATGTACGTCTGAGTGCGTCTGAGTGCCTGCAGATGCACTTGCTTGTGGATGTGCATGCTGTCGTGTGTGGAGGGGAAAGGTAAACTTTGGAGTACCATTCTTCAGGACGCTGCCCATATTGTTTGTGAAATAAGGTCTCTCACTGGCCTGAAACTCAAATATCCCCCAGGCTGGTTGCCCAGTGAGCCCCTGACTCGAGATTATAAGCACTGACCACCATGCCTGGCTTTTTACTTGGGTGAGGGGGATGAAACCTGGGTCCCGGTGCCTACACGGCTGGTAGTTTACCACCTCTTCATTCTCTGACTCAGTGTGGCATTAACCTCACAAAGGGCTCATTTCCCCTGCTTAGTCAGGGTTTCTATTGCTGTGATGAAACACCATGACCAAAAAGAAATGGGGAGGAAAGGGTTTTTTGGTTTTTTTTTGTTTTGTTTTTTTTGGCATAAGCCTCCATATTATGAAGTGTATCTATCATTGAAGAAGTGAGGACAGGAACTCACACAGGACAGGAACCTGGAGGCAGGAGCTGATGCAGAGGCCATGGAGGTTGCTGCTTACTGGCTTGCTCCCCATGGCTTGCTCAGCCTGCTTTCTTATAGAACCCAGGGCCATCAGCCCAGGGATGGCCCCACCCACAATGGGCTGGGCCCTCTCCCAATAAATCACTAATTAAGAAAATACCCTACAGCTGGATCTTATTTTCCCATTTTTATTTAAATTAGAAACAAGATTGTTTTACATGTCAATCCCAGTTTCCTCTCCCTTCCCTCCTCCCCTGCCCCGCACTAACACCCTACCTATCCCATACCCTTTCTGCTCCCCAGGGAGGGTGAGGTCTTCCAGGGGGGTTCCTCAGAGTCTGTCATATCCTTTGGGATAGGGCCTAGGCCCTCCCCCATGTGTCTAGGCTGAGAGACATCCCTCTATGTGGAATGGGCTCCCAAAGTCCATTCCTATGCTAGGGATAAGTACTGATCTACTGCAAGAGGCCCCAAAGATTTCCGAGGCCTCCTCACTGACACCCAGGATCAGGGGGTCTGGATCAGTCCCATGCTGGTTTCTCAGCTATCAGTCTGGGGACCATGAGCTCCCCCTTGTTCAGGTCAGCTGCTTCTGTTGGTTTCACCAGCCTGGTCTTGACCCCTTTGCTCATCACTCCTCCTCTGCAACTGGATTCCAGGAGCTCAGTTCAGTGTTTAGCTGTGGGTGTCTGTTTCTGCTTCCATTAGCTAGTGGATGAAGGCTCTAGGATGGCATATAAGGTAGTCATCAGTCTCATTATTGGTGAAGGGCATTTAAGGTAGCCTCTACTCTGTTGCTTAGATTGTTAGTTGGTGTCATCCTTGTAGATCTCCAGACATTTCCCTAGTGCCTGATTTCTCTTTAAACCTATAATGGCTCCCTCTATTATGGTATCTCTTATCTTGCTCTACTCTATTCTTCCCCCTACTCAACCTTCCTGCTCCCTCATATCCTCCTCACCCCTCCTCTTCTCCCCTTCTCATTCTCCTAGCTCTCTCTCCCTCCCCCCTTGCTCCCATTTGTTCAGGAGATCTTGTCCCTTTCCCCTTCTCTGGGGGACCATGTATGTCTCTCTTAGAGTCCTCCTTGTTTCCTAGCTTCTCTGGTGGTGTTGATTGTAGGCTGGTAATTCTTTGCTTTATGTCTAAAATCCACATATCAGTGAGTACATATCATATTTGTCTTTTTGTGACTGGGTTACCTCGCTCAGGATAGTTTCTTCTAGTTCCATCCATTTGCCTGCTAATTTCAAGATTTCATTGGTTTTTTTTCTGCTGAGTAATACTCCATTGTGTAAATGTACCACATTTTCTTTATCCATTCTTCAGTTGAGGGCCATCTAGGTTGTTTCCAGGTTCTGACTATTACAAATAATGCTGCTATGAACATAGTTGAACAGAATGTGCTTCTTTGGGGTATATACCTAAGAGTGGAATTGCACCAGTAGCACAGACACTGAGATCGACAATTAATAAATGGGACCTCTTGAAACTGAGAAGCTTTTGTAAGGCAAAGGACATAGTCAGCAAGAAAAACAGCAGCCCACAGACTGGTTAAAGATATTCACCAGCCCCACATCTAACAGAGGACTGATTTCCAAAATTTACAAAGAACTCAAGAAGCTAGTTTCCAAAACACCAAATAATCCAATTAAAAAGTGGGGTACAGAACTAAACAGAGAATTCTCAATAGAGGAATCTAAAATGGCTAAAAGACACATAAAAAAGTGCTCAACATCCTTAGCCATCAGGGAAATGCAAATCAAAACAACTCTGAGATACCATCTTACTCCTGTCAGAATGGCTAAAATCAAAACCACCAATGGCAGTTTATGCTGGAGAGGATGTGGAGAAAGGGGAACACTCCTCCACTGCTGGTGGAGTGCCAACTCATACAGCCACTTTGGAAATCAGTATGGCGATTCCTCAGGAAAATGGGAATCAGTCTACCACAAGATCCAGAAATTCCACTCTTAGGCATAAACCCAAAAGAAGCACATTCATACAACAAGGACATCTGTTCAACCATGTTCGTAGCAGCATTATTTGTATTAGCAACCTAGATCGCCCTCAACTGAAGAATGGATAAAGAAAATGTGGTACATTTACACAATGGAGTATTACTCAGCAGGAAAAAAAAAACAATGAAATCTTGAAATTAGCAGGCAAATGGATGGAACTAGAAGAAACCATCCTGAGTGAGGTAACCCAGTCACAAAAAGACAAACATGGTATGTACTTACTCATATGTGGGTTTTAGACATAAAGCAAAGGATTACCAGCCTACAATCAACACCACCAGAGAAGCTAGGAAACAAGGAGGACTCTAAGAGAGACATACATGGTCCCCCAGAGAAGGGGAAAGGGACAAGATCTCCTGAACAAATTTGGAGCATGGGGGAGGGGAGAGGGAGTTAGGAGAAAGAGAAAGGGAGAAGAGGAGGGATGAGGAGACATGAGAGAGCAGGAAGGTTGAGTCGGGGGAGAATACAGGAGAGCAAGATAAGAGATACCATAATAGAGGGAGCCATTGTAGGTTTAAAGAGAAATCTGACACTCGGGAAAAGTCCAGAGATCTACAAGGATGACACCAACTAACAATCTAAGCAACAGAGTAGAGGCTACCTTAAATGCCCTTCCCTGATAATGAGACTGATGACTACCTTATATGCCATCCTAGAGCCTTCATCTACTAGTTAATGGAAGCAGAAACAGATACCCACAGCTAAACACTGAATTGAGCTCCTGGAATCCAGTTGCAGAGAAGGAGGAGTGATGAGCAAAGGGGTCAAGACCAACCCCTTGGCTGGTGAAACCAACAGAAACAGATGATCTGAACAAGGGGAGAAGCCCAAGGACCCCAGACTGATAGCTGGGAAACCAGAATAGGACCAACCCAGACCCCCTGATCCTGGTATCAGTTAGGAGGCCTGGGAAATCTATGGAGCCTCTGCCAGTGGACCACTATTTATCCCTAGCATGAGAGCTCATTCCACATAGAGGGATACTCTCTCAGCCTAGACACATGGGGGAGGGTCTAGGCCCTGCTCCAAATGATATGATAACTTTGAAGATCCCCCCTGGAAGACCTCACCCTCCTTGGGGAGCAGAAAGGGCATGAGATGGGGGTTGGTGGGAGGCAGGGGAGGAAGGAAGGAGAGGGAACTGGGATTGACATGTAAAACAAGCTTGTTTCTAATTTGAATTTTAAAAATCTAAGAGAAAAAAGTTCAGTCTTTAAAAAACATCCAGTCTGGACAGGCATTGGTGGCACACTCCTTTAATCCCAGCACTCAGGAGGTAGAGGCAGGTGGACCTCTGTGAGTTCGAGGCCAGACTGGTCTCCAGAGAGAGTGCCAGGACAGGCTCCAAAGCTACACAGAGAAACCCTGTCTCGATAAACAAACCAAAACTATCCAGTCTCCTTAAAAATACAAAGTCTCTTTTAAAAGTTCAAAGTCTCTCAACTGCAGGCTTCTGTCAAATCGAAAACAAATACTTTCTTACTTCAAGAGGGAAGAACCAAAGCACAGTCACAATCTGAACAAAGCAAAACAATACTCCAGTTGTGTAAATAATTCAATGTTCAATTATCTGGGATTCACTCACCATCTTCCAGGCTCCTCCAAAGGGCCCGGGTCACTTCTCTGGGTCTGACCTCTATAGCACACACAATCTGTCTCTGGCTGGCTCCACTGCCGCTGTTCTTGATGGCCATCCATGGAACTGGGATCTCCAAAATGCTGGGGTCTCTGCTGCAACTGGGCTGCACTTTCACCAATAACATCTCCTGGGCTTTCTTCAAGGACTCCAGCCCTGCCACACACTGACAAGCCTCAGTTGCTCTCCATGACCCCTTCAGGACTTCAAAACCAGTAACACCTTGGTGACTCTTACACTATCAAGTTTAGCTGCCAGCGCAAGGTGCAACATTGGTGGCTTCTGGAAACACAGCTTCCGTGTGCTGACCCTGAGGACACACTTCCCAGAAGACTTCACCTCAGTGATGCTGGTCTCTTCTTTATCACAGCTGATTCTTCAGCCCCAGCTGATCAGCATCCATTGTTCCAGCAAAACAAAGGTTTCACTTTAGTGTTTCTTGTTAATCACAGCTGATTCTTCAGCTCTAGCTACATGACACCACAGACTCTATATAAATGGCCCAATAGAGTCTTTGCTTTCCTCTGAAACTTCACAATCCAGGCCTCCATCATCTGCACCTCTGTCGACATTCTTATCTTCCAAGCTCCTACAGAACAGCTCACTAAGATATCAACACTCAATGGCTTTTTCTAGCCCAAAGTTCCAAAGTCTTTCCACAATCCTCTCAAAGACAACACAGTCAAGTCTGTCACAGCAAACCCGACTATCCTGGTAGCAACCTGTCTTAGCCAAGGTTTCTATTGCTATGATGAAATACCATGACTGAAACAACTAGGGTAGGAGAGGGTCTTACATTTCCACATCATAGTCCATTACTGAAGGAAGTCAGGACAGGAACTCAAACAGGGCAGGATACAGTGAGCAGGTGTCTGAATCTTAGGAATTGCATTGAGACTGGGCACAGGTAGGTCCCAGGACCTGTGCATTTTCTGGATTTATTTTTGTTACACTCCTTAGGAAAAAGCCAACCCTTTTTTACCAGTGTCAAGCAGAGCCTGGAGGAAGGGCATGGCACTGAGCAAGTGGCACTGTGTTGCTGAGGCATCCCCAAAGGAGATGACAGCTGAGAACATCTGATGACAGTACCCCAAGCCACTGGGCCAATAAGTCTCTCTGAGAAAGATCTGATTGGCTCACAGCATTGGTCAAGGTCACCCACGATGATTTTGGCAAGGTGGGTGGTGTATGGATGTCTACTATCTACACTGTTGCTTCTGCCCAGTGCCCAGGTGGCCATGGATGACCCTGGTAAAAAACTGTGGCCTGGCAGGAAGGGCTGTGCTCACTCTCCCTAGCACCTAAACGCACTGTAAAAGCCATGAGCTCACCCTGCATTGGAGGAGAGGCATGCAGTTGTCTGTCCCTGCCTCACTGTGTCCTGTGGCTTTGACCTGTGTCAGAAGCACTGCACAGGTCTGCTCCCACCATCTATCTAATGGCCACAGTTCTTCAGTTTTGGCTCAGGGTGGTGTGACCTCCAGTTGTCAGGTGCCATACCAAATTTATTGGCCTGAAGATTTGGCCACTGCAACCATGTGGGCTCATGCCGTCTCAGAGAAATCAGGGCTCCAGACACTAAACCTGGCCTCAACATTCACCCATGGAGTCCTGCCCAGTCTTAACTCCAATGTGGCAAAAGCCACCCTCTTGTAAACTATGGAATTCAACTTGGAGTGATTTTGTCCCCATTTGTTCCTAAGGAACCTGTAGCAGAGTCTGAAGATCCTGGATTATAGAGGTTTGGGTCCTGGCCTCCATGGAGAGAATGAGGGCATCATTAAACTTCCCACAACATCTGATGGTCCTCTCGATGAGTAACTTGGTCTATTAGGTCCATAGTGTGGAGGCTCAGAACCTGCCTCTTCGAAGTTCCCGTGTGTAGGGAGCCGTCCCTGCATTCTCCATTACAATGATGGTGCCTGCAGGCACTGAATGTAAATTATTTCACAGGCGCTGGGTAATTTTCCATTTCCTTGATCTCTGCCTATCCCGTGGCTCATATGGCCTGAGGAGCTGAAGCCATTCATAGGGTGACACGTCCCAGGCGGGGCTGCCAGCCTTTATTAGGGGACGGGATTCTTGGCTCGGGGTCTCCGCTCTGGTAAGCTTATGCTCTCCTCTCTTAGACGCATTAAAGCTTTCCTGCAGAAGGATCCCAGTGTCCTGTGTGATTCTTGCCGGCGAGAATATAGCGCGGGACATCTGGTGCCGAAACCCGGGAACTTGTTAACATCGCCGGCACCGCGGAGACCCCTTGGCTACAAGGCGGATTCAGAACTGCAGGGTGGTAAATTCGGAGAGGTATGTCTTTTCTGGACTTTGGCTTGGGAATGTTGCTATTTTGGGAGGTTAGTGTAGAGGCTTCTGTGCTTTTACTAGGAGCCATTTTGACCTTTCTCACTGTTGTAGCAATCTTAAAGAAGTCCAGAATTACATGTCAGAAACCGAATGTAGTGAGAGATGGGGTGCGCCCAACAATAAAATATAAGGAAAAAGGACCTCCCGGGATGTCTAGTGACAAGGGAGTATGTATAAGAAGAGAAACAGCAACGAATAAGGAAAAAGAACCTCCCGGGATGTCTAATGACAAGGGAGTGAGTAATTTGTTAGATGATTCTGTAAATAAGTTTAAAGTTTTAAATCTTGATAGCTCTGATGACTCTAAAAGCTCAAGAGATAAAGTTTTAGAGGAAACAGCTCAGCTAGGTGAAAAAGAAACAAAAAAGGAGGGAGAGAAAATAGGGGATAACCGGTCACACCCCGGTAAATTTAAGAGACCTGTTAATCCAGCGGGTGTACTTCCATCAACACCCCCATTATTTGGTACCAACTCCTTTTTACCATTAGAGGAGCAGAGGAAATTACAGATGGCTTTCCCAGTCTTTGATAGGGGAAAAGGCCATGCATGTTATTCAACACTTCTTGGAGGCCTGGAATGCCTGTGGCTTTAAAGCCTCATAAACATTGACGCTCGGGGCCATACTGCGGCCAAGCGTCACATCTCAAAACCTGAAAGGCCAAAGGAAATGCTAAAATAGAAAGATATCTTAACTGGTCTTTGGAGAGGCCCGGATCCTATTCTCATAAGATCCAGGGGAGCTATATGTGTTTTCCCACAGGATGAAGAGAATCCCCTATGGATCCCAGAAAGACTCACACAAAGAGCCCCTTCGGACCTTCAAAAGTTAAAACTCCACCCTCTCCCCGGGAGTTGAGAGCCGCTATTATTATCCAGATTAACTCCTGTCCTTGACGGAGAGATTGTCATCGCTTAAGGGGTGGGGATGGGATTGTTTGGTGCAGCCCTTTGCTGCGGATTGATGTTGCTTCTCTGGCTGGTCTGTAGGCTCAAGGCTCAAACTAAGAGAGACAAGATGGTTATCGCCCAAGCGCTTGTAGCTTTAAAACAAGGGGCTTCCACTGATATTTGGCTAACTATGCTTAAGCAATAGGCCGCCGGCCAGACAGCTCTTGCACACCCGGAGCCTAGGCTCATTGCACAGGGTAGAGTGTCTGGTTTGAGCAGCCCATGAGGGATGTTGAGCAAGGCATCGCACAGAGAGTTGCCCAGTATGCAGGCTTCTCTGGGAGGCATGTTGTCCTGCATAAGGGTTGCCTGCCCGAGTCTCCCTTTCCCAGAAAAACGGCAGAGGACAGGTCGAGAGCGCTTCGGGTCAAGCTAACAGCCTGATGGCGACTCTTGTACACAGTCTTAATGTTTGATTGGGAAGGTACAACCTCTGCCTCTATCCCTCAACATATGGGTGACCTATTTGCTTGTAAAAATATAAAGCCTTATCATTAATTAATAAAAAAAGGGGGATATGTAGGGAGCTGTCCCTGCATTCTCCATTACAATGATGGTGCCTGCAGGCACTGAATGTAAATTATTTCGCAGGCGCTGGGTAATTTTCCATTTCCTTGATCTCTGCCTATCCCGTGGCTCATATGGCCTGAGGAGCTGAAGCCATTCATAGGGTGACACGTCCCAGGCGGGGCTGCCAGCCTTTATTAGGGGACGGGATTCTTGGCTCGGGGTCTCCGGTCTGGTAAGCTTATGCTCTCCTCTCTCAAGACGCATTAAAGCTTTCCTGCAGAAGGATCCGAGTGTCCTGTGTGATTCTTGCCGGCGAGAATATAGCGCGGGACACCCGTGCCAGGCTTGGTGAAGGGCAGGGCTTTGGGGGAGCGCCACCTTGACATAGCACATCATATCATATTGTCACAAACTCAGCACTACACTGACTTTGCAGCAAGGGACCTGTGCTGGTCAAGGTTTTGTCAACTTGTGGGAAGTGGGAACCACAATTGGGAAAATATCCCCATCACACTGGCCTGTAGACAAACATATGGGGCATTTTCTTGATTAACAATTGATTTGAAGGGCCCAGCCCACCACAGATCCTACCAAGGGTGGTGTCACCCCTGGGCTGGTGGTCTTGGGTGTACAAGAAAGCATGCTGAGGACACCATGGGGATAAAGCCAGTAAGCAATGCTCCTCTGTGGCCTCTGCATCCACTCCTGCCTCCAGGTCCTGCCCTAAGTTCCCTCAATGTTGCATTGTGACCTGAGAGTTGTATGATGAAGTAAATAAACCCTTTCCTCCCCAAGCTGCTTTTGGTCATGATGTTTATCAGAGTGATAGGAAGCAAATGAGAACAAATGTCCGATTCGTGACACCAGCAGCTGGAGGGGTTCTCAAATTGTCCCCCATGTGTAGAGGACATAAAGGTCTCTGGACAGACAGTCACAGCAGCACTTAGGAAACTGACCAGGAGAGTGGGGACCTGAGGGGACAGAGGCAGGGCCAACCTCTTGAACTGAAGTGGGGAAGGCAGGGAAGCCATAGAGGGTAGTGAGATCGACAGTTGTCCCAAAGCTACTGGGGGGAGGAGAAAATACACCAACTTCCTTCTTCTCCTACCTGGAGGCCACCTGAGTAGACCCCTGTTTCTGAGCTGGTCCCAAGTCAGACAGGACCCACAGACAAACCTGTGGGTCCAGCCACAGTTCTGTGGGTTTCACACGAGTAACACAAACACACAAACACATCCGATGGCTCAGGTTACGTGACCACTGCCGTGGATGACCTGTCCCTCCACAGTTGTGCTTTACACACGTGCGTGTTTTCCAGGCTGGAACCTCTGTGGTCTGGTACTCCATGACAAGCATTGATACATCTTGGGAACATCTCACCACATCAATATTCTTCAAGGCTCAAGACTATCTTAAAACAGCCTGATGAATATATTGCCTGGGAGCTACAGTCGACTTATCCCACAGTGAAAACAAAGCCCAGGAGATAACACACATACACACACACACACACACACACACACACACACACACACACACACCACAGAATTCACAGAAGTGACAGGAGCTGTGCTATTCAAAGTGACTGGCTAAGGGTTCAGTTGAGTGTCCTTGGAGTGAAGCCAGTACCCTTCCATGCCATTACCTAGGGAGCGATGGCATTTTCGTGGTATTCCAGAGGGCCAAGAGCTCTTCAGTCTTGATCACAAATGTATCACATCTATAGTTCACACAAGGCAGTGCCTTCTGCCCACAGGTTAGACACACTCCCAAAGGCTATTTGGCTGATGAGTTTCAAAGTCAGCACTAAGACACTCCAGGGAGTCTCAGCGGTGACCTGGTCAGGCCAGTAGTGACCTTCTTTCTTCCCAAATTAACAAGAGACTGGTCATTTCCTGTCCAGCTCCAAGATAGGAGTTACCTAGCTGATCCCTGACCATGGACTTAGACAGTCTTGCAGCTGTGGCTTGTGGTTCTGGTTTAAGGTGACATGCACCACAAGGGCCTCTCCGCACATCTCCACAGAACAGGGGGGCAGGGCTCAAGGTAGGAGCCATTGTTCCCAGAAAGGAACTCAAGTCATCCTGTAGGCAGATTGATAGATGTTATGGTTTTCCACAGGATGAACTGTGGCAAACTACACCCAGGGCCAGTGATTGGTGATATGGACTGACTGTGGCATACCACACCCACGGCCAGCTGTTCTTCCTATTGAGTAACTGTGATGCCATCCCCAGGGATGGTGACTGGTAACATGGACTCACTGTGACATACCACACTCAAGGCTGGTGACTGATAATATGGACTGATGGTGATACCATACCCAGGGCCAATGAACAGAGACTTAGAGCAATGTAACATCTCACATGGGAAACCACTTCAACTGTTCCTGAAGATGTTACCCAGAGGGCTCCATATAGTGTTGCAAACTCTCACTACCACAATAAGTATGAAGAGACAAAGCAAATGCTGGTGTTTTACCCAGTGTCCAGGTCTCACTGGCTTCATTTTGTGCAGCTGTGCACAGTAGGAAACCGATTAACTTCTTTGAAGGTCTTACACACTTAGCAGAGAACGTAGTTAATAAGCAGCTATGAACAGAAAGGGACCTTCTCCTAGGGACTGTTCTCTTCATCCCATTTCACCCAAACCCTGGAAGAAACAGTTCCTGAGCTGGCCATTCCTAGGTACAAGTGTTTGCCTCTAAGACTCCATTTTCCAAACTGCTATGAATAGAAAGGGATTAAAAAAAAAAAAAACCAGCAAATCACCTTCTCCCCAAAGCAGTTTTAAAACACAACTTGATGTGTATAAAAGAGAGGGAAAGACTGCTGTGCTGGTGTGTATTTTGTACACGGAGGCCACTAAGACAGAAAGGGATGGCGCAGAACAAGAAGGCTAAAGTGTGCTGGGCATCCCTGGTCCCTAGGGGACCGTGCTGGCTTGAGAAGGAATCTATCTGCCTTGCTTACAGGGTGGACAAGGCTGGCTCTGAAACAAGATCAGCATCTTGAGGGAGTGACAGGAGCTCATTCTCTGAAATGTTGGGTAGTCAGCCTGGGGCACAGCACTCTCAGTGCCTCCTGAGGAAGTATAGGAGATCAATCTCTGGCAAGCCCCCCTTGATGTGTTATAAAACTCATGTGCACGCCTCGGTTGAGGACAGTCCAAGCCAGAGAAATGAGACATCAGCCTCCTGCTGCTGCTTGTAGGAGCTCAGTTTTATTGTTTCAACAACACAAAAGGCTGCCGTCTCTTTAAATAATAAACTATACACGAAGATCACAAGGAGCAGTAATACAAATGGTTTCCATGGGAACACACATACAGATTCAATAAATAATATAAAATGCTTTTTTTTGTGCTAAAATAGAACTCTTGTCTTGTAGTTACAGGTCCATCCATCTCTGTAACAGAAAAAGCCAGGTCTGCTATCACTTAGAACATAGAAAAATATAATTTAACAATTGAACTAAAAAAAAAAAAAAGGCCAGTGTGTTGCGTTTATAATCCACATGCATTACATACAACCAATGGGCATGTAAACAACCAAGGAAACAAACAAACAAAAATCACAGTTAATGATTGGAATGATTGCTCCACTCCTACCCACCATCAAAGACATTTTACCTCTATGGCAAAATGAAAAGGGAAGGAAGGGTAGGTATTTGTTTGCCGAAGGACTCTGATGCTGGGGACCTACCTCTATGCTATGGGTTTGAATTAACTATGAGAAAGTCTTTGTTCTTCATGAAGGGTGAACACTTTGAACCCACTTCCTGTGGGGTCTCTGTTTTTAAGAACGGCTATTTTAGATGTGTGGGTTCCACACATCTCAGGGACATAGCGCCTCCCTGTTGCTGGTAGGAGTGGTAACACCTGTTTTGTGTCATAAAACCACAACTCCTAGTCTGTTAGTTACTTATTTCTAAGGCAGGGTTTCACTACATAGCCCAGGCTGTCCTGGGACTTGCCATCCTCCTGTCTCAGTGTCTTGAACACTAGGGCTGAGGGATATGAGAGGCTGTGCTCAGTTCTCTCTTATTCTTTAAGGAAAGCAAATCAACAAGGAAAACCCTAACATCCATCACAACTAAGGAGATGAGGCTTACAGCTGAGACTTCTTCATTCCATGGCAAAAGACAAATGAAAAGGAGACCTGAATAAAGCAATCATATTAACGAAAATATGAGCAATTAAGACTTTCAAGTAAACCTCAGTCAGGAAAAGAAAGGGTCTTGTTTTTCTAATTTTTGAAATTTTAAGTTATGAAAGTTCAAAGTGGATATGGAGTTAAACGTGCAGAAAGGCCTGTTTTGTCATCCTGGAGTTCCCTAGAACAAAACTGGATACCTCCTGCACCCTGGCAGCACATTCAATAACAGTGACCAGGAGGACACTGTCTCTGTCTGCCTGGGCTACAAAGCATTCAGTGTCAGGTGACAGACTCAGTGTCCAGGGATGTATCACTGATGAGGGACCTTCCTGGGAATGTCCAGTGAAGAGCAAATGGCAGCTTCATGAGGGAAGCAACTCGGCCTCGGGAACAAAGCAACCAAGCCTTGCAGTCATTGCTTGGGAATTCCCAGGGGATCTCCCACCAGCAGCCATCATTCCTTCCTTGGTATTCTGTCATGTCAGGAGAATGGTTTCCATCAGTCAACCAAGCAAACCTTCTCCACCTGATCACACCACAGATTCTCCATGGCATCCACTGGCTTCTCAGGGATCTGAAATGGCCCAGCTCCTGTCCTGGGGAGCCCTGGCCCTTCGCCACACTGTCCACTGGTGAACAATTGGAGCTAGTGGGGCCTCAGAACAGCTGCTTCTAATAGACACATGGCTGAGGTCAAGGGGCTACTCAAGCTAAATCTTATTAGTTGGCTAACAGGCTTCCCACCCTCCACGCACAATGGGGATTAAACTCAGAACAGTGGATATTCAAGACAAGAGCTTTGCCCCAGAGCTACCACCACAGCCCTTGGTGTTCTGAAGGCAGGGGCTTGCTATGTAGTACAGGTTAGCCTCAAACTCACAAGCCTCCTGCCTCTGCCAATCAAGGCTGGGCTCATAAGACTCCTGCATCAAGTCTGCCCGATGATGTCTTTTTTCAAAAGGATGTCGTCTCTCCCCAGTAGGCCATCATCCACATTCCATTGCTGGTTTTACAGTTTCTAACATCAGCCAATAAGACCATCCTTGTGCAGGCCCCTGCATCAACAGTGAGACAGGTTCCTATTAACCATGACAGGGAGGCAATTTCTACAGGCTTTGCTGAAAAAAAAAATCATGCTTCCCATGGCCTGGAGGCATGAGTGGGGGGCCCCAAGGGCAAGAGGATATTTTAGGTTAAAAAAATAAACAAACCGGGCCTTGCCAAAGGTGTGTGTCACATAGCTGCTTTAAAATGATCCGATGCTCTTGTTTTATGAAACCCAGGCTTCTCAGAACTTGATTGTATAAAAAACAGCATCACCTGGAACATCTTGGATCATGTTAAGAACTCTGCCCCCAAAGCTGGAATAAGGAGAACACACAGGTTTGTTCTGTTAATGGTACAAGAAGCACCTGGCATCTAGGGATCCACCAACATGACAGAAAACTCTCAAACAGCCACACATGGCAAACTCAGCTGGTGAACTCCTTCCACCCTGTGGGCCCATGATACCCTCTCACCTCGTGCTTGGGTGGAAAGACCTGATGACCCTTCATCTGCCCATGTAAATCTTGAGGACTATGGCAAGGGCCATTGTCCCTCCCTCTCAGCTGTGTCCTCATGAGGGAAATGGGGTTGAGGAGATAGAAAGGTTTACTTGGAGTAAGTCTGAGGCAGGGGGACTCTTAGGAGACCCATCCCCACACACAAACACAGCTCCTTTTTAAAAGAGAAGGAGCCTTAAAATTGACTCTGCTAAAACAATAACACATGATGTCTGAAAGTCTGCCTTATTATTATGCAGGTACAAGATCAGTGATCCTGTGTCATCTTCTAAAACCCTTTGGTATAGCTATCACCCCAATACAAGATTTAGTCTGGCTAGTCCAACACCTGCAGGGGTCAAGCCACCATCCCGCTGGGGAGGGGCCAGAGATGCAGCCCCCATCCCTGCAGGTCTGATAGAGCTTGTGTGAGCTGCCCGTGCCAGTCACACCCATACAAAAACATCAGTATTTAACTACGTGTGCCTGTGTGCAATCAAATCTGAACACTAGTCCCATTAGTTAATCCAGCAAGCAGGGTGCCATGCTAGGTTGCAGCCATATTCCCACACTGGAGGCAGTGAACAGTGGCACATGTATGTGAACTCAAACCCTGAATGGGCACCGAGACCCACAGCTCACCCACACACCTGCAGGGTAACAGATACATTATCTTCCAAACTCTCAAAAGATAGTTGCGGTTTAAAAATCAATCAATAAACACCTTATTTTCCCAGCACATAAACATGGGAATATGCACTGGGTACTGTTAGAAAGATCCAGGACAGAATTCAAAGAGTTTCCATGCCAGGTTTCTTTATGTGCTCAGCAGTTCATCTAATGACTGTAACACAGCCCCTAAACAAGTAACTAGACAAGTCCACAGGGATTTTCAAGGACTTCTGTTTCAGTGTGGTGGCACAGGGACCCAGAATTTACTCAGGGCAACAGTGGAGGACATAACCTTTAGGGGAAGGGTGCTGGGCAAACTGCAGCCCCCATCAGAACAACCCGGTGCACAGTGCATTAATGACAGAAGGATGAGGGTCATGCCAGGGTACACAGGAGACCCCTGGAGGCTGTCACCCATCATTGTGAGTTCATTATAAATTATACTGAAGGGCAAGGCAGCAACTCTTTTTCTGCCTTGGGCACATCCTTGGATATGCTTCCCAGGCCAGGCAGAAGGAGCAGGACTCTGTCATAGACCTGCCCAGCATGGAGACCCCAAGCTTGTATACTCACTGCTCAATGGGTTACCTTCATCCTGCTTGACTTGAAGTTCTGGGGCATCTCCTCTGGTCGTGTTGACCAGAAGTGGCCATGATGGATGCCGTGGTGATTCCTCAAGAGGACATTCCTACCTCTGCCCTCTGACTGCCATCCCTGGAGCAGAGCTGTCAGAGAGGCAGGCAGTGAACACGGTACTCGGTGCTACCTCATCTCCTCTGAGACAGCCAGGGTCTATCCCTGACCTACAGAGACCCTAGGCTACTGTACCTCCCCTAGGATTTGGAGCCACAACCCCCAAACTTCAGGCACACACCAGGATACATCAGTGCCTAGGACAGGCTACTGCAGCCTTGGACACTATGGTCCCATCCTGGATATGCTCGATGCCAGACATGAAAATTTGAGTGGTAAGGCTCATTTCATGTTCTGAGTCCATGGATACCAAAGTAAGTGGGTGTGCAGAAAAAACTCCTTCTGCTTCTCCAGTAATTTCACGTGTGGACAGGCTAGCCCAGGGGATGTCCCAACTCCTGCAGGGCCATCTTGGTGTCATGGGCATCCCCAGCCTGGAGCAGCCCAGTACTCAGAACCACTGTGTCTCAGCTCCGCGTGGCTCCACTCCACTCCTGGGCTGAATCCTGGGCTGAAGAGCCGGGGCCCCTCCTGCAGGCCCTGCTGCTCTGTGGTTCAGATGCCGCTGCTATTTCTGTGACACAGCGGTGGCTTGGAGAGCTCCAGGATTGTGGTTCGGGGTTTGTTGAGGAACTTGGGGGTGCGGCGCAGCAGCCTCTGGGCCTCAGTGAAGGTGCATGTCAACTCCTTCAGCCACTGTGCAAACTCAGGGTCACTCTGCACAGAGACACAGGCAGGAATTGGGACCAGTCCACCATCTGCCAACAATATCTACAAATGACTAAGGTCCCTGGAGCCTGAAAGAGGACACACCTGTCGGTCCTGAGCCTTGCTTCTTTCTACCTTCAAGTCCCCTGGAACCTGGTGAGACACTCCAGATAGTGGAAAAGCCACTCTGGGCTCTCCCAGTGGTTTTCCTGTGCCTTATCTACTGCCTTAATCTAATTGGGGATTTTCTCTGGGTCCTAAAACCACAGACCATAGAATAATAATAAGGAAGAGGAGGTTCTGATGCTGTAGAACACCCTCTCACATGTCTACGGTAGTTTTGAAGCTCTTGTGTACACCTGTAACCCCAGCACTGGGGAAGCCAAGTCAGCAGAGTCCTGAGTTTCAGGCCAGCCTGGACTACATAGCAACAAACTAAAGGGTGTCCTTGTCCTACCAGTTTCTTTCCCTCTGCCCTGTAAAATACATGTGTGCACACACCTCAGTACACCAAGGGAAAGTGTTCCAAGATAAAACTTGAGCTACAGTACAACTCAGACAAAAACAAAGACAATCCCCGTCCGGGCCCCTCCTATCAGAAAAGTCCTTTTGGAATCTCAGCAATAAGAGAAATAAATTAGCTGGAAGATCAGACTCCAGACCCCATCTGGCCCAGGGCAGTCCCCAGACTCAACCATCACATCATTGCACTCTCTCCTCTGCTAACACTTGGATGTGACTTGATTTACCTAAACCTCACTCACCACACAGTCTGTGTGATTGGCAAGGAGAAGCTTGGGGACCTGGTGAGAGTCCTTGGAATATGCCCATCCCTGTCTGTTTTTATTCTGGAGAAGGTCAATAAAAACTCACCTCGCATTGCAGGACAAACTGCTTCCCTCCTTTTATTCTGAATAAAATGCATTTTCTATCTTTAATCTGGGTCTCTTCCACAGACAGGATCTGATCCATGGTCAGTAAATTTTGCTAAATACAATGGAAAAGTTAACAATTACTTTGTTCCTTGGAGATCTCTTGGAGTAAATTAAAGAGTGCATTTCCAAAAGCAAATGACATTTTCTTTCTTTCTCAGCTGATAGTCTAGAAGTGAGGAGAATGGCTACAAAGGACACAAAAACAAGCTCAAAGTAACCAGGGAAGCAACTCTTCTGTGAAGGCCCACAGCCCAGCCCATCTTTCTGGATTACAGTGTTGGTCTGGGCAGCTGTGAATGTGCAGGGCCACACTGCAGGAGCATCTGCTGCTGTCCAGCCATCAGCAGGAGAATGGTGAGCATTGGTGGCTGACAGCTAAGGCATGGATGGTTTAAAAGACCTAAATTCAGGTGGTACTCTTACAAGATCCTTACAGCAGATCTAGTGTGACGGCTCCCCAGGAGGCCACAGCATAGTTATAGGAGGTGGTGTTTGTTTGTTTGTTTGTTTGTTTATATTTTAGAAAAACTCCACAGGAATCTGGAGTAAAAAACATCTTGAGAAACTCCCCCCTGCTCTGTCTCTGTTCACTCTTATAGTTCTATTTCCTGGATTGTCTAGCTTCACACAGAATGCTCAATGTCAAATAAATAAATAAATAAATAAATAAACAAACAAATAAAAGATACATTGTTGCAGCCACGACAGTTTGCTTTGGTCTGACACAGCCAGGCTTGTGAGGATTGCCAGCCCAGCCCCCAGGAAGATACTTCAATACCTGCCAGCACAGAGCTGCATCTTGAGGCACCCACAGAACACCCGATTTAGCTCATCAAACCTTAGAGGTTTAATTTCAAAGAGCCTTGTGGCACAGGAAAGTGACCACAGACTATCGCCATCATTCATATTGCCTCAGACTTCACTAGCAGTTCTCAAAAACCATGACTTGAAGTCAAGACAGAAGAGCTGAGCCTCCTGCTCAGGTCTTCTGCCTCTGGGAGGCTACTGAATCCCTATTTTTGCCTCCTAATACACAAACCATGTCCTGACCCCGGTACCAGGGCCACACTCACAGTGATAAGCCCTGCCCTGCCTCACTGCCACCAGGCACCGTCCACCTAGGTGGGCTCCTTCCAGGGCCTCTCACATGCCGGGTGTTCAATGAAAGCAGCCTGCCTTGTCCCTTTGCTAACATTAGTTTGAGAAAGGGTCTGGGAGACTAAGATTCACCTAGATTCCAGTAGACTGCAGACAGCCTGGGTTGGCATCCTAGCCACCCTAAGCAGATCTCACGGGGTTTCATCTGCTCTGACTTGGGGCGAGACCAAAATAGCATAGACAGACCTGGGTCAACAGCCCTCCCCACCCACAATAGACTGGCTGTGCCCTTGGGTGCCCTGAATTCCTCTCAGTAAATCCAGGGCTGGACCCTGGAAGCTACCAAACCATTTGAGTTTTGTTTATGGCACCTGGCCTCAGTGTGCCTTAATCATGGGAGCTGTGAGCCTTTCTGTGTCTCCCACTTCACAAATGTGGAAACTGAGGCCCAGAGAGGCACCTTGGCGTATCCTGAGGCCCAAGAGCAATGAGTTGGGATCTACCTCTCCTGCTCTGCTCTTCTCCCATCCTACCATTCCCAGCTACAGCCTCCACTGAACCCCCTGAGGCTGCTGGACTTGGGACTCTGTCTTTCAAATGACACCTGCATCTCATTCCAGGAAGGGACTTGACATGGACACTTAAAAGTTAGACCACAGCAACCCTTGTTTCCTCCACACAAGAGACACGCCACAGAACTCACCCGTGAGTCGCCCTCTCCTCTCCACTCTAGTCTGTTGGGGAAGAGGTAGAAGTAGCGCCTCTGCCACTGTGTGAGGAAGGGGTTTCCCAGCTTCAGCATGAACCCGTGCATGATGCAATCCTTCCCCAGGGCATAATCTGAGGGCGAAGACACAGTGTCACTCAGGTCCTGAGCCAACGCCACTAATGACATGAGCTCTAGGGCTGGAGAGGCGGGTACATGTCTCTACAAAAGCAACTAATTTTAAACACCGTGATCCCAGCTTTTGGACACACAGGACTGGGATGTGGGAGCTCAGAAGGTTCCAGGCTGTGTTAAATCCATCTTTCTTGGCATTTGAAACTGTAGCATCTCCTGGCAACTCTGACTGGGCAAAATTTTGTTCCCAAACTACTAAATAAGACTATTTGCCGGGCGTTAGTGGCGCTCGCCTTCAATCCCAGCACTTGGGAGGCAGAGGCAGGCGGATCTCTATGAGTTGGAGACCAGCCTGGTCTACAAGAGCAAGTTCCAGGACAGGTTCCAAAGCTACACAGAGAAATTTTGTCTCAAAAAAACAAAACCAAACAAAAAGACTGTTTAATCACGAATTCTCTCCAAAGACCCATTGCCACTGGAGGGAACTGTCTCACTGTCTCTCAATCTGCTTCTGTCCTGCGAATGACTCTGATGCCAGGTGGCAGTTACAGTGGGCTCATCCTCGGCTCACTGCCCGTGAAGACGGCAGAAGATTCACACTGACTGAGTCTCTAACAGGGTGATGTTACACAACACCCATTAAAAGCTTTGGAAATCATGTTAAAATCACTCACTCATCCGTCAATCTACCCATGATGCCACTGGGGACGGGAGCTAGGCATTGGTCTTTTGGCGGGTCCACTGAGGAACAACAATAAAAGAGATTAAAAATCTGCCTGCCCTTGGGAATGTACAATCTGGAGACAGTCAGACCACCCTCAAAAGGGTCCACATATCATGCCCCTGAGATGGAGAAAAAGCAAAAGATAGCGGAGTGGAGGGTAGGGCCCACAGAGCTGCCTTTCTGACATGGGCTTGCATTTCCCAGCAGTTAAAACACATGTTACTTACTGCCTTTGTCTCAGACACGGGTGCCTGCACTGTACATTTCTGTCACGGAAACATCACTGTGCCTGTTCTGGACTCTGCAATGTTCCATCTCCAAGGACTAAAATTCAAGGCTGCCCCCCCCCAAACTTCTGGGACAGGGAGACCCCAGAACTCAGATAGCACTGCCTCCCCTAGTGTGTACTTCCACCTACTGGAGGCTTCGAGAAACTCAGCTCAGCCCTTCCAGTTCACATACAACCCAAGTCTGGCATGCTCTTTCCTATGCCAGGAAGCACTTGATGTCACTAAGCCACACAGCCTTTTACCTTCCTCCTGACCAAGTTGCTTATTTTTAGCCCTCTTCCTGGCCTCGATTTTATCTGTATCGGCATTGACGGCATCGTAGATGGTCTCCACCACTTCCTGCTGCCAGCGCTCGGAGATCACCAGTGGGAAGTTCTTATAGAGGTCCTGATCACAGTCCAACAGCTGGGTATGTAAGGAAAGAGGGGGGGTGTGCTTTAGTGCCTTCCACAGCCACACTAGGGAAGACTTCACCTTGGCCAAGGAACCCTTACCATGACCACATTCAGGAGGGGAGCCACATAGCAACACTCCACTCTCACAGTCTTTACTGTCCTGAAACCCACAGCCACACCAGGGAAGGCTTCACCTTGGCCCCAGGCCAGGCAGCCTGAACCTGATCTTCAATAATGCTAGGGTACTTTTGACAATGAAACTAAGCATATGCTGACTTTTAATATTGTGTTTGTGTGAATGTGAATGGGGTGTGTGTGTGTTCCTGTGTGTGGACATGTGTATAGGGGTGCATGTGTGTAGCTGAGTGTGTGTGTGTTTGTGTGTGTGTGTGTGTGTGTGTGTGTGTAGGCCAGAGGTTGTTATTAGTGTCTTTCTCTATCACCTTATGTTTATATATTTATATGTGGGGGGGGGAGGGGGACAGTCTCTCTCACCAAGCCTGGAGCTTACTGACTGACAAGACCAGGCTTCCTCTTGCCCCTGCTCCTCTTCACTTCCCAGTGCTGGGCTTTGAGTGTTTTTACTTACGTGCTAGGGTTTTGAACTCAGGTGCTCATGTGCAGCACCCCCCACCCACCCAGTCCCTCACACTGATTTTATTTAGAGATAGAGACTCTGACAGCCAAGTAGCCTTTCAACCATGGGCACTGTGTTTATAAAACACAAGGGTCTACACAGTGTTCAAATTCTGATAAGGGAGAAAAGTCAGGGCCTCTGACCTGCCTCCCTCAAATGATCTAAAGGAGTGAGCTTGCCGCAGGCTGGAGCAGCCAGCATCTCCTGATTCACTTACCGCCATGACCAGAAGGACGTTTTATCTAAGTGGCATGGAGTGCGGGCACCCCAGCCTCTGAGGGCTGCAGAACAGGGTGCACACTTCACAACAGCACTTTTCTTTTACTTGTACATCTTTGTCCCACCCTCTAAGGTAGGTAGGTGTCCCTGGGAATCCAGGAAAGATGGTGACTTTGCTACCACTCAAACCCAGAGACTCTGGCTCTACCGAGTTACCCTTGCTCACAGCTGCCTCCTGTCCCTGCCTCATCTTCCTCCAGCCTCTGCCTTCACTATGTCCCCAACACTCCCAGTCTGAGTGTCCCTGTGACAGCTGACTCAGCCACAGAACCTGCCCATCCTCTTTCCAGGCAGCAGGTGTGGTTGGCATGCAGAACCATGGCCTGCTGCTGGAGGGAGAGCTTTTAGGTGAGAAAGTGAGCAACTGCCTTTGGTGGTGGGGGGGGGAGACTGGAGCAGCAGAGAAGAACCAGGGGCAGATGACAGGCTGGCAGGCCAGTGGTGACCCGCTGACTTAGCAGTTTAAAGACAGTAATTTTCCTCATGACTCACTCCCTGTGAGTATGTCTTGTCTCAGCTTGGAAAAATAGAGTCACGCACCAAAGTCTAAAAAATGCAAGGGATGCTAAGACCACCCTTGATCAACATGTGCAAAGAGATTCATGCTGTTTGCATGCTCCCTCCTGACACATGCAGACCTGAGACCAGTGGTTCTCAACCTTCCTAGTGCTGGGATCCTTAAATACAGTTCCTCATGTCCTGGTGACCCCCGCAACCATAACATGTTTGTGTTGCTACTTCATAACTGTAATTTTGCTACTGCTATGAATCATCACATAAATATCTGATATGCAGATGGTCTTAAGAGAACCCTGTGAAAGGGTCACTTGACTCCCAAAGAGGTCGAGCCCCACAGGTTGAGAACAAGCTCTGGGCTTAGAAGTATGAAAATCGTGGATTCTTTTGCTCTGAGTGGAATGTGTTTGAATCAGTTTTCACTCCTGCCTCAGATGCAAGTTGGAGTTCAACTGCAAATACCACACATTATAACAATGCAAGCACTGTGCCATCCATCAAAGTGAAATGATCAGTGGTGCTGGGGATGGGGAGAAAGCTTCGGCTATTGCTGCTGAACCTAAGTGTGCAATTCTAAAACTATCACCAAGTGTAATGGGTTCTTGTCTCCACAAGCCAGGAAGGGTGGAGTGGCCAGTTATCTCAGCATTGGGAGGCTGAGGAAGACCTAGGGTTCAAGGCCTGCTGGGCTGCAGAGAGTGCAGGGGATGGGGGTGTAGCTCGGGGGCAGAGTGCTCATCTAGCATGTGCAAGGGCTCCAGTCGATCCCCAGGCCCCTCCACACACAGCAAATATTAGTAGAAATCCTACACCCAGAAGTGTGCATACCTTAATGCCTTTGGTGTCCTCTTCATCAAATGAGCCAATATCAAAAGCGTCTGCAGCGTTGACCTCTCCCCGGGGAGGGATTAGGGGTGGCGGGTACTAGAAGATCCAACAAGTAGATAGGGTCCAGTTATCAGCTGCCCTGTGTGCCCCCAGCCCAAGATAACACTCTATAAAAAGAACACAGCCCAGCCTTCAGAAAGCAAGTGTCCAGAGAGTGCGGCCCACCCAGAGCCTCACACTGCAAGCCCTTATGAGTGCTGGCTTCCCAGGGTATCTGAACATGGCAGGGTGGGCAGGCAGTCCCTCCTCCCCATGGAAACTCCTACCATGCTTCAGCTGGGCTTCACACAGAAACACGTTTAAAAAAATTCAACCAAAGAGAGAATACAACAAAGCTTAAAATAAGGGGAAGGGGTAGCATGTGACTCCATGGGTAAGGATCCAGCTCTAGCATAAAACAAAAGTTTAAAAAATTTAAAAACCAGGAAAGGGAGGTATGGGGGCCAGAAAACATACATGCTCAAGTCAGATGTTCCTTGCATATTGAAGTCTGACTCTACACACGTCTCAATTAGCCAGACAACTACTGCACTGTGCCTTCTCACTGTGCCTTCCATTAATTTGTTGGGATGATAGAGCCAAAATTTTTATACAGTTGCCCCTCAGCACCCGCAGAGAACCTTTCTGGGCCATCTCTTGGCTATAAGGTCCACCGAGGAGCAGGTCCCTGATATACAACAGCAAGGGTTTGCGCAGAACCTGCTTACATCCTCTATAGACTTTAATCTCTAGGTGATAGCACAAATGCTCTTGCAAATCGCAGTCAGTCTGTGTCGTTTTGACACCAGGAGTCCATGTGTGCTCAGTACACCAGTGGTTTTGTTTTTTGTGTGTTTTTCTTGCATATTTTCTATCCATGGTTGATTGAACCACTATCTGGCCTGTGTGAGGAAAATGAGGAAGAGGAGCCTCCCCAATGGGAGTCCTCTACATGGTGATGAGTCCAGGCAGAACATTAGACACAGCAGGTTGGGGTGGGGACCATGGAGGGACAAAGTCCCTCTCCCTCCCTCTTTCATGGACACATAGTAAGAAAGCAGCAAGTTATTTTCAGAGCACACAGAAAATGCTTCGGAGATTGGAGGCACCAACTCTGGACCTGGGAAGATGTCCCATTTGCCCAGATGGATCCAGCATCAGAGAGACGGACAGATAGATCTCAGAGGGCCTAGAGGGATACCTTCCGTAAGTAAACATGCTGCCAGTCAATGCCCTTGAAGAAGATGTGTTCCTTCACCTCTTGTGCCCTGGGGAAGAGGAGAGAGGGAGACAGAGGTCAGATGGGAAATGTGGCAGGTGCTGTGCTAAACTGTCTCCCAGTAAGAACCCACAGGGAACATTCCAGCTCCTTAAGAAACCAATTGCAGGCTGGAAAATGGCTCAGGGGCTAAAGCATCTCATGACGCATAACCACGAGGACCTGAGTTTGGATCCCTGGCTTCCATGTAAATGCTGAGCTGGCATGGTAGCAAGAGGCAGAGAGGAAATGTCCTGGGCATGTGGCTAGCTAGACTAGTCCATTCGGTAAGCTCTGGGGAGGGACCTGCCCCAGTATACAAGGTAGAGAGCAAGCAAAGAAGACACCGATCAGTCTTGGGTCCACACACACTGGCGCACGCGTGCACACACATACACACACACGTGCACAAGTGCACACACTCACATGCACATACATGCACATATGTGCATACCCATGATTTTGCACACACACACTCACATGCACACACATACACACTTGCACAGATGGGCAAACACAGACACACATGTGCACCCATGAGAGAGCACTCATGTGCACATGCACCCCACATTCTCTCTCTCTCTCTCTCTCTCTCTCTCTCTCTCTCTCTCTCTCTCTCTCTCTCCCTTCCTCCCTCCCTCCCTCTCCCTCCCTCTCTCAGGGACACATAGTAAGAAAGCAGCAAATTATTTTCAGAGCACACAGAAAATGCTTTGGAGATTGGAGGCACCAACTCTGGACCTGGGAAGATGTCCCATTTGCCCAGATGGATCCTGCAGCTTGAGAGAGCCTGGCAGTCCCCACAGATGCACACATGTACATCCATGTCGTGTGGCTACACATGACAACACAATCTGAAGAAGAGTGATGCCGAAGAGCTTTAAAAAAAACAAAAAACAAAACCAGAAGAGTTGGAGATCTAAGTGGTCAGAGAGGATAAACTAAGGAATCAAAGGAGAGAGACAGCTAACACACAATACCAGGAGCATGGAGGATCATCCTGCCAACCCTAGGGAGACTGCTAAGAGAAACGTGATGGGCTGAGGGAGACTGCACACATCTCTTGAGCTGAGGAGTACCAGCCCTGGAGAAGCCCCAGGCATCCAGAGAAGCTCTGACAGCATAAAGTCACAGCCTCAGAGCTTCAGGCACCTCTGCCCAGCTGTGACAGCCAGCTGGTTTGAGGGGGAAGTATTCCCACCTCATCCCCTCTCTAAGGGGCTACTTGGGAACAGACTGAAGCTAAAAGTTGGGGGCCCAGGAAAGTGGAGATCTCTGGTCAGGTAAACAGCAGACCCAGAAAACTCCAGTGCCACAGGGGATGGTGAAAGGGAGAAACAGAGGCCACACCTGGTTTTCACAGGACTTGGTAGGAAAAAAACGAAAACCCCACAATCATATTCTCTTCTCTCTCTCTCTCTCTCTCTCTCTCTCTCTCTCTCTCTCTCTTTCTCCTCCCTTCCTCTCCCATCCTCTCACAAGCCCCTGTTAGAATACTGGTTTCCCAGATGGCAATACTATGTTTGAAGGTTGGAGTCTATAACAAATGTGGCCCTTCCCACACCCTCATGGAGGACTGACCCACTGTGCTTTGACTGATAGCCATGACAGGCTGTCACCTCTGAAACCAGAAGTAGACATCTCCTCCCCAGGGCATTTCTGTCTGGTCTTGTAAGGGTGACAGTATGGACAGCAAATGCCCAGTGTAACCTCACCCTTGTGTGACCACACCCCATGTGACCCCACCCTGTATGACCATGCCCCAGTAGATGCTGAGGGCTTGGATATGTTAGACCAGTCTTTTCTTTGGAGAGGAGACCCTGAAAGATGGCCTACCCGCCTCCACAGCAGCCCAGCCGCTGGCTCACATCCCGCCGGAGCAAACCCTCCAAGAGGGACCTCAGCTCAGGTGAGAAGGCGTCTGGAAGCTGCACATTCTGGGGAGAGAAGAGACGAATTTCAAAGGCCCATCCTAAGGTGGTGGCCTCAAACCCAACCAGAGGTCAAGGCTGCTCCTTGGGTAAGTGAAGATCTAAAACTGACTTCATAACAGGTTATCATTGAACCTAAAATGGTTACTGATTGGTTTTGGAATCCTTCAGCAGGTTGGAAGACCTGAAGAGCAAGTGGTCCTCACCTCTGCTACAAGGGATCCTCTCCCCATTTATTTGAAGGCCATGTCTGCTCCCTGTTTGCCATATCTTTCTTATTCTGTTCATTTGCAAATCTCACCATTTGCCCTGGAGTTCTGTTTTGAGTCTTTTTTTCCCCTTCAAAATTTCCCCTAGGAATGGTTTTAACTTCATGTATTAATTTAAACTATACACATTTTATGTTATATATATATATATATATATATATATAATACTTTATATATGTTATTATATAATATTCTGTGGCTTTTATCTGTACTCATGGTTGCTTGTATCCATATCTATAGATCAAGAATGCATGGTTGTTCAAATGGGCATGGGTACATCTGTGCCACGGGGCCCATCCTTAGTCCTCTTACCACTGTCAGAGTCATGCGGTCTATCTCGTGCTTGTCTTTGGTTTTATGCTGTCTGAAGGGGCTGTGGCTGCAGATATAAAAGAAAGTTCTATTAAAACATGGCATTGGCTAATGTAATACATGCACTGACTAATTTTTGGGTAAAATATAATACACAGAAATTCAAAGATCATAAACATTTCACCATTTCTGGAAACAAAACCTAGCCACAGAAT
Source organism: Cricetulus griseus (assembly GCF_003668045.3). NCBI lineage: Eukaryota > Metazoa > Chordata > Mammalia > Rodentia > Cricetidae > Cricetulus > Cricetulus griseus. The sequence continues at coordinate 92,578,948 of NC_048597.1, forward strand.
AGACCTGGTCCCGGAGAAGCCAGACACTTCTCACTTTTGGTCTTCTCTGTAGTGACTTATGGCAGTAAGACAGGCTTCTCCAGTTAAACGGCACCAGCAGCAGACAGGCACCAGGCAGTCACGCTCAGGAAGGCATGAGGGACGCAGTAGCTGCAATGCCAATCTAACTCCTAAAACAGCCCTATGGCCTGTGTTGCACCAATGAGTCCTCTCAGAGTGTGCATTAGCCTAGAAGCCAGGGTGCACACCACGACACAGCCTTGGTGACAAGGACTGCACTAGCAGGCCCAATCCTGCTTTACCCGGGATGAGTCAGGAAAGCTGGGGTCCCTGTGACCTGACTGCTCACACAAACCTTCAGCATCCACATCTACATCTAGACAATAGGTGGTGGCAGCAGACAGTAGGTGAGAATAGGGGGGTCAGTAGTAAGGTATCAGAGCCCAGTCACACTTGGTAAGCGATGAGAAGGATTCCTCTTGGCTAAGTTATTCACTTATTTAACATATTTATTCTTACTTTTCAAGCTATTATTTTCATATAGAGCCACACCAGGCCATTGTCAGCCTTCTCTCTCTCTCCTTGCACCCCTTTCGGTTTCTCCCTGCTTCCCCTTCTCTCCCCAAGCTCTCCTCTTTTCTTCGCTCTGTTCCACAGTGTCCATACTCTCCTATAACCCACACATATGATTTTTATGTCTCTCTAAAATCTGGGACCACAAGTGACAGGACACACGTGATAGTTGTCTTTCTGAGACTGACTCAGTTTGCTTTATATGATTGGCTCCAGAGCAGCTGTTTTACTATGAACAGCTTAACTTTGTTTTCCTTTATGGCTGCAAATAATTCTGCATTGTCTTCATCCATGCCTCTGTTGGGGGATGCCTCGGCTGCTTTAGTGAGCATGGGTCAGCAAGTGTCTTCGAAGTTTTACATAAACATCCAGTAGTTCTATGCGGTATAACACACACATGTACACATACATACACGCATGTGGGTATTGGGGAGGGTCTATGTAGCCCAAGCTGTCCTTAAACTCACTTCCATCCTCCCACCTTTGTTTCTAGGGTGCTGGGATTTCAAAGGTGAGCCACATGTTTTGTGTCTTTGAAAGTCTGCAGAAGCTAGCTTTCACGGGAAACCTTACTGTTAAGTGGTATTTTGAATATGCAAATTAGAACCCATGGCCTAGTGATGTATTTAAAATTGAGAAAGGACTAGCTAGGACTTGGGTTTCCTTACAGAGAGCCATGCCTTTGATGACCAGGCCTTTTTATAAGGTATGTGAGACATAAGCTGAAGCGAGACACTCTGGAAAACATTCCTAGGCCAACTCTGCCAATTGCAGCAGTACATGGAACCTGTGATCAAGGCAACTCTAAAGGAGTGAGTCCCAACCACACCTGTCCTAGGCTGCCCCATCCTGCTGCAGGGAAGCGTTTTGGTCTCAGACTCCTTCCTTCTCCCTCTGTACAAGAGAGGGCGCCCCAGCATCGTGGTGAGTGACCAAAGCAATCCATCACCATCTCCTAAAAGAACTAATTTGAACAAAAGATTCAAACAAGGCAAATTGGCACTAACCAAGGATATGAGACAGTCTTTGAACAGATTTGATTGGAAATATTCTTTTCACCGAGTTTCCAAGGAGAAGGAATGTGCAGTTACTGCACTCAAAGAGGAAACAGAAGCCAGGCCATGGTGGTGTGACAGCAAGGGAGGTAGAAGAGCAGAGGGTTCAAAGCCATCCTCAGCTATGCAAGAATTCCAGACAAGCATAGACTACATGAGACACCGTCAAATAAATACATAAAATAATAAAAACCCCAAAACACGGAAGACAGTGTCTGCTTGCTCCTGGCGACACTGTGCCTTGGGTCACTGTACTTCTTCTCCGACAGCCCTCTTTGTACACATCCACAGAATATCAGCATATTGTGGTTCAGGCAGATGGATGCCAAATCAGTGCCATTCTCTCCGGTTACTACCCTGCTGCATCCTTGTGTTTCTCAAGGTTTAAGGGGTTGGAGAGGACATTGGACTTAAGTGTATGCTCACAAATGTGTGTGCAAAGCCAGTGGCCTCCATTCAGTCCTTGACCTCTGACACAGTCTGAAGGTCAATCCCCGAGGTCCTGCTGAAATATAACTGTGGTGTGTGGAGGTGGGGCCTTTAAATAGTGAGGTCAGGAGGGCTCTAATCCCAGGAAGGCATTAAGGCCAGTCAGAAATGTGAGTCTAGTTTCTGGGACTCTCCTTGCTCCCATCTCCTGCTCTCTCACAGTACCCTTGCCCCTTCCTGTAAGGACACCATAGGAAGTCGTTCAAGCTGCTAACCGAACTCCTGGCTTCCAGGACCAAATACATTCTGCCCATTATAAACCACTGGGGGAGGGGTGAGGCGTGATTCTGTTTCAGCCGCACAAAACAGTGGGAGAGAGCGCCCATCCTACCTACAACAACCCTTCATGCATCCCTAGGGCCATAGACCACCTTTACAAGTTCAGTGGGACTATATCTGACTTAGCAAGGCATTATCGGAAGCTGCATCCCAGCTCTTCAACCCTGCCCGTTTTGTCAGGGACACTTGGAGCTCCACGCACACGAGCTGCCAAATGGAGTCTTGATTACTCTTTGTGAACCAAGTCTGGGACTTGGCTTTCTATTTTGGAAAATGTTAAAGAAAAAGCCTCAGATAGTAACATCTCCATTTTGAGCAGGACAAGTGGCACTCACAGACCTTGTGATGGCAGCTGTCCCCTGATGCAGGCTCTGTAAATAGGTACCCAGTTCCTGGCTGTCATCAGCCTAGAGTGCAGGGAACATGTTCCCCAGCACTGGGTGGATTTTGACTACACAGAGCCTACATCCTGAGAGAAAGCATGGCAGTCTTCATTAAGATAGTACAAGGCTGGGCATATCCCCTACACCTGCCAGGAAACTGAAGAAGCCCATACACTCCTACACCAGACACTTCAAATCCACAGGGTTGGCACTGAGCCCAAACCAATATGATGACACGTGATTAAACATGCTCACAACTTAAATTTGGAATGCAAGAAAGATTGTATGTCACATCAAATATGCCTTTGGAGTTTGAGCCAATAACTGTGAAACATCTATGTAAATGGCTCCTTTTCTCCCGAGGAAAAAGCCAATAGCCCCCGGTAGCACCTAACCCTGCACCCAGGCCTCTGCCCAGGCTCTATCCTGATGGAAGACATATATTGGGGAGGGGCCTCCCCCAGAAGAAGAGTTCTTGATTCCCACAATTTTTCGGGGGACAGGGAATCTCCTATGTGCTTGGATACCTGAGTAGCGCCCATGCTCCCTAAGCTATGACAACCAAAACTGTCTCCAGGGAGTGCTGAGCATCCCTGGAGATTGCAGCCAAGTGTTGCTGGTTGTCTGGCTGCAGCTGCCCTAGGATGGGATGGGCTACCCCCAGGAATGCAGCATGCCTCTAGGCCCAAGCTCTGCCCACTCAGTGTCCTGCTCCACCCACTTTCTCTTCTCAGGGCCAATGAACAGCAGCTTCAGGGGCCTCTAAACCACATGTGACCACGTTCACAAGACACAAAGCAATGCTGAGTCTCCCCATGTGCAGTTTCATGAGTGGCATTTACTGTCATTTATAGCTTGGGGAAGGATGGTTCCCAGCCTAGTTCCTCCTCCTTTAATTAAAAAATCCCCTAATTTTTATTTTATGTATATGGATGTCTGCCTGAATCTATCAGTGAACCATGTGCCTGCAGTGCCAGCAGAGGCCAGAGGAAGGAGTCAGAGTTCCTGGAAGTGGAGTTACAGAAGGCTGTGAGCTGCTGCATGGCTGCTGGGAATCAAGCCTGGGTCCTCTGAAGAGCAGAGAGTGGCCATCACCCTGAGCCACCCCTCCAGTCTTAGTTCCTCCTTCTGAAGACCTGCCTTGGGGCCTCACTCATGAAATGTGACCTTGGTTCCTCCTGAAGCACTGCTGACTGTGCCCTCCCAAGAGAGAAACGCCACCCTTCCATATCCACAGGATGTCCCTGCACCTTCTAGCTGACTCTACCGTACCACCGTGTCCCTCACACCCCTTCCAGCCGCAGTTCAGGCATTTCTCTGTCCCTCTGACACTACTGGTCGCCTCTGGAAGCATCTAACTGCAGGTTAAAAACCTTCACCTGACACCAGGAAACAAGGCCATGTGCCACAGCACACATGGAGGTCCTCCCAGGTCTCTGTTGCTTCCTCCAACACACTGGTTACCACTCATTGGGCCAATAGCAAGCTGCACCTATTCCCACAACATGTTTCCCATCCTGAGAGCCCCATCTCCCACACAAAGTCACCCCACTCAGCCAAGCCCGAAGTGGGTCCTCCATTTCTGTGCTTCCCAGCACTCAATCCTCTGGGGAGCCTCCCCTCTCTTGCCTTCCTTCTCCCCTCCTCCCACAGCCCTCCTCCTCCTCTGTATCAGGCAAAGGCCCTTATGTGCCTTAAGTACTCAATAAATGTTTATCAAGCTCAAATCGCCGGAGTCGGAACTCATTTCCTGTTCTTTGCTTGTAGTGCCACACCGCTCCCTGGAAGGGCTTTTGAGTAAGCACTGGGGTGGGGGAAGTCTGAAAGCTGAATCTCAGTGGAAAGGATGCATCAAAGCCCATTTGCCATACAGGCCAAGACTCCTCTCCCTGGGCTCAAGCAGTCAGCAGACAGTGACCAGGAGTGTAACACTCCTTTGGGAAACTAGAGGCTTACATGGCAGTACATATAACAGATTCTTAGGTCATGTGTCCCCCCTCTCTCTCTGTCTCATGTGTGTGTGTGTATATGTGTGTGTGTGTGTGTGTGTGTGTGTGTGTGTGTGTGTGTGTGTGTGGTGTGTGTGTGTGTGTGTGTGTGTGTGTGTGTGTGTGTGTGTGTGTGTGTGTGTGTGTGTGTGTGTGTGTGTGTGTGTGTGTGTGTGTGTGTGTGTGTGTGTGTGTGTGTGTGTGTGTGTGTGTGTGTGTGTATTTGTAGGGAGAGGTATGGAGGTCAAAGGACAACTTTCAGGAGTTGGTTTTCTCCTTCCACCATGTTGGTCCCCAGGATTGAACTTGGGTCCTCACTCAGGCTTGGTGACAAGTGTCTCTCCCTACTGCATCATCTCACCAGGCCAATCCTTTTCCTCTCTGAAGCAGCCTTTCCACAAGACCCCCTTTTGAAGGGCTGCCGTCAGGCATTTTGGTCACCTGACCTGTGCCCACTCTCTGGCTTCCATCTCTCTCACCTCTCTCTCGAGCAACTGTCCCTGGGACCATCCTCGGGGGCCTTCAGGTCTGTGACAGAAGAAAAACCTCTTGCCACAGGAGATGAAGGATTTCACCAAGGACTTCCTAGTTTCCCACTCAGAAGGAGCCAGGAGCTCCTTCTGGAAGGAACTCAGCCATGTAAAACTAAACTGGCTCTGTGAGGGTGGAATCACAGTTGCAATAGGACTGAAGTGATAATTAGACAAGTCCTTCCCAATTCTCCAAACACAAAGTCATGTGGCTGCAGACCCTCTGCAGGCTATGAGCAGGACTGTTTTACCAACGCTGGCTAGGGATGGCAATGAAGAAACAAATCCCAGCCTTCTCAGACTTGCACTGCTTCCCTGCAGTCCTCTTGTATCAGACAGTTGGGCTGCTGTCTCCAGGGACTGGAGGAACTCCTGGGTGGCTCCCTGAACTTGCAATGACCGCAGTGGGCACAGAAGGGGTCTCCCTAGGTAATGGCTTCCTCTGGCTTGCTCTGCATAAGCTCTAATCAGGTCAAGATAGTCTGCCAACAGGAATGAAGGGCGCCTGGGCTCCACCAACATGGTACTGGTAATACAATTACTGAATAACAGACCTGACTTTCTTAGCGGTAATACAATTTTAGATCCCCAGGGAATACAATGGGCACAGCGGAATTGGATTACAGAAGCATCAAGGATGTAGTGAGTTGGACTTGGAGCCAAGTTTGGAGGACTGTGGAGTTCAACGGCTCTACAAATGCACTAAACAGAATATATGAGTTTTCCTGGGGGCTCAGTGAACCCTCAGCAGGCTGTGGCAACTGATTAAGAGAGCAATCTGGACAGGAAGTGGGGACAGGAATCTTTCTTAGACCTTGGTGATGAGAATGAAGAATACAGTTGGATTCTACTAGAATCAAGCTTCCAGCTAAAACCATCCAAAACAGCTGGAGAACCATAGACAGTGTCAGCTGTCAATCATCCAGGATGAGAACACATCTTGGGGCACACTCCCCTGCTGCCCAACTCAACGTCTCTATAGCTTAGAATATGGTCAAGCAGAAAGGTCAGCTTCAGAGGAACAACATTAGCAGGCTCTCAGAGAAATGCCAGCCTCTCAGCTGGGGTTACTTTGGCTCCCCGTGCCCCACATTCCAGAATCCCCCAGGTGCTTGGTGTTCAGGAATCACAAGAAGTCATTTGTGGTGGGGGTGGAGGGAGATACCACCTTCTGCAATAATCCACATTTTAACACTTTGCCTAGTCCCAGAACATGGCCTACTGTGGAAATGCTCCAAAGCCCTCTTGGTTTGCTATGTTTTGTCTCACTTTACCTTAGTCCTAGTTTAAGGTACCTGGGACAAAAATGTGAAGCTGTAAGTAAAGCTTTCATCCCTGGGCCCTCAGGACAGAAGCTCCTGCCACAGGAGGAGCCACCACGGCTGATATCTGCAGCAGTGTGTCTTAAAGGCTACTGTGTTTGACTTAACAGGACATCAAGGTCGTGACTTAAAAATATTCTCCCCACCCCCATGCTGAGGATAGAACCCAGGGCCTCTGCCCCTGGAAGCTCCATTGGACCCAAGCACCCCCAGGACGGGACGTCTGAGTTCCACTCACCCCCGCAGGAGCTTGAAGAGCATACAACCCAAAGAGAACCAGTCAGCGCTGCTGTCATATGACGTCCCCTTCTGCAACACCTCGGGAGCCATGTACCCATGGGTGCCCCTGGGGAGGGAAGGAAAATGGTCACAAGCATATGCTCACTCTGGAATAAGGAGGATGCCCCATGTTGGGAGGGTGGTGACTGAACGCAGAGAAGAGAGCATGCACCATGGCCTGAGCTCATGCCTCATGCTGAGCGCCCCGCAGAAGGCGACCATGAGTTCACACAGGAAGGGAAGAAGGATAAGGGCAATTTGGCTGAGACATCTGTCACCCCACTGACTGCCACAGTTGACTCAACTGATCTGGCTTGCGAGGTGGGTGTCTGTGAAGACCCAAGAGTATATACACTGTGCCCCAAGATAAGTCTGAATGACCCGGCGGAATCTTCCATGATGCCATCCAAAAAGAGCCTTGGGAAAGCCCTTGTCTGCAGCTCTCCAGCCCCTCTGTCTCTCTCTAGCCTCTGTCGATGAGGGAATAAAGAGGTGCTGAGGGGAGAGCAGGTGTGGCCACAGCTCAGCCTCACAAGACCCAGGAGGTGAACTGAACCCATGTTGGACAGGAGGCAGGGTTCAAATCATACCTTCCTTAGGATGAGTTACTGCTGACTTGCTTATGCACACTGAGGTTTTATTCAGAAACCCCTGGTCAGTAAGGATCATGGGTGATCCCTGGAGCCCATGGGGGGAGGCTTGAAGGAGCTGCATAATACATGACGTGGGTGCTGGCAGGTAGTACTGGGCCTGGCTTTCTGTAAGGTGCCAGCATAAGGTCGAGAGAGCCAAGCCAGGAACAGAGGAGACCTCTACCAGGGCTTTCAGAACATTTTCTGAGACAGTTGAGTTTCAGCCTAGCCTGAAAGCCCCTTGAAGTGACTGTTGGGTGCTACCCATGACTGAGCCACAATTTGGGAATGGAGGGACACTGTCCAGGAGAAATCAAACAAGCTGATGTAGATGGGCTCTGCGAGTGTTGTCTGGAGTCCACCAGAGCTGCTCAGGGCCACCATTGCCTATCCGTGTGCATTTGTCATCTGCATAAAGTGGTGCCAGCATTTAAACCAGGAGTCTGTTCGACGTCTCAGCCCAATCTCTTTGAGAATGCTGTTTAAGACAGTCAGTGTCAACCGTCCACATGGATCTGGAACAACTGGGAGACAATCCTCTAGGCACATGTGGGAGGAATTACTCACACCTGAGCATGCCTGTGCCCAAACTGACTGGGTTACCTGAGGTGGGAAAGCCTACACTACAAGTGGGCAGCGCCATTCCCTAGGCTTGGGTCCCGGGCTGCATAAAAAGGACAAAGTTAGCTGAGCACGGGCTGTTCCCCTGACTGGATGTGATGTGCCCAGCTGCCTCAGGTCCCACAGCTAGGATGTCCCTGGCATGATGCATCATCACCTGGAATTACAAACCAAAAAGGATCTTCTTCCCTTAAGTCCCTATTGTGGGGGTATTTTATCACAGTGACAGAAAAAAGGAACTTAAGTCACTGTTCAAAATACAGTTCTTCCCAAGGCAGGCCCAACAGCCCTCCATCTGGACCAAGGCAGCCAGGCTAGTGGGATAAACGATGCCATGCCACAGAGTTGAGTTTCTGGGAAGATGAATTCTTATGAACTCTCCTACTCACGTTTAGTTATAACCACAGTAAACTGAAGACATGAGCATGCCGAAGAGGGGTGGCATTAAAAATTCAAAAGCATCTCTTGAAAATGGCCAAGCAACCTCCCAGGAGGAGTGCAGGTAGCCGCACTCCCGCAGAACCTTGATGCTCTCAGTCTTGTCCCAGCTTCCATGCAAAGAGCAACCTACTTTGGAAACTGCAGTTTATGATCAACGTTATCAATGCACAACTGAGGCTTTCAAAGGCGGCTTTGATTTAACGCAGGCCCTCACAGTGCACTGCAAATCCACCCCTTCAGTTCTAGTTACACAAAAGAAGGGCCTACAGTTTATCTTCCACACAGACATATAGAATGAGACTCAGGTACTTATCTCCAGGACCATTCACAAGAGAGAACACTTGCTCAGGGGGATAGTTAAATGTAACTGTAAAAGATTCGGTGCTAAGAATGAGAAATTTTAATATTCATTTAATGTCTGTGTGTGCATGTGTGTAGGGGCCATACTCAGGCCACGGCTTGTGTGTGGAAGACACGGGACAACTTATGGGAGTCAGTTCTCTCCTCCCTCCCATCGCGTGGGTCCCAGGGGTTGAACTCAAGTGGTCAAGCAGGTTGGCAACAGTTTTATCTGATGAGCCTTTCATGGGCCCAGAAGGAGACATTCTAGAAGGCAAAGTGGGGTTTGGGGGTGTGGTTCACTGGCACACTCTTCTCACTGCTGCTTCAGAGCTGGGGCAAGGCTTTAAACTAGAAGTGGCCAGAGGCCAGGCAGGGTCACCTGTCCTTAGCACTGCCACCACTAAATGCAGGTCTGAGTCATCAGAGATGGCTAAGGGCTGTGGCCTCAGGAGTCACTTCCCTGTGACAACCAGTTCACCTCCCAAGTCTGAGGGCATGACCTATATTAAACCCTGAACTGTAAGTAGGTGGCTGGCTCCCAGAAGCTCCTGATTTCTCAGAAGTGCAGGAGATGGAGATGGGAAGTTGCCCTGAGCTCTCCCTGGGGGCATTCCGGGCAGCCAACACATGCCTCTCCAACGCATGGACTCTGTCACATACTCTGGTAAAGGGACTTATTAGCTCGCTCTTACAGAAGAAGAGACTAAAGGCCAGAGAGGGCGAGCTGACTTGCTTGGAATTTCACAGGCAGCAAGCATGACCTTAGCTTTGGCAGAACCAGAGCCCTTCCTATGAGCCAGCTGATTCCCCAAGCAGGCTCAGGTCTCCAGGAGCCACATCTGTCCCCACAAACAGTGACAGGACGCACCTTGCTCTATAGCTCCACTCCTACCACCTTGACACTGAATACGACTAAGAAAAATCCCAGCTAATTCTGGAGGGGCACCAGAGGCCAGGTATTGTTGCCTGAACACAGGTGCCATGGTTTGAAAATTTGGACACACTACTCACACGCTGGCATGGGGCTTCTTTTTGGAGAAATCACAGGCGAGGCCAAGATCAGATATCCTCACATGCCCGTACTCATCCAGGAGGATGTTTGCAGGCTGAAAGAAAAAGAAGTTCAAGAGTCCCCCAGAGGTCACCGGAGCTTCACATGCCCTCCACAGGGTGCACCCCTACATCATCATTTCATCATGGCTGACATGACCTGGGAACTCTGTGCTCTCAGGATCAAGGCAGCAGGACAATGAACACAGCAACACTCTGCTGACTTCAGTGGGAGGGGGCTGTGAGAGAGACAACGGGCCCTCCCCACCAGAGAATGATACCCAAGGTGGCAGGCAGGAGGGTTCCCACCATGGAACTGAAAGTATGTCCTCCCCATTACTCTGAGAGCTTTGGTGTAGCCAGCATGGACATCCTAGCAATGGAAAGCAGGGCCACAGGCTTCTGCAGACCATCCATGGACCACGAGGTTTCAGAGGATGCATCTGGTATCCTCTGGGCATATGTAACCATTGGCCCAAGGGCTGGAAGCATCCCAGAGCCATGCCAACTCTGATGAACAGCCATCGCCAACAAGGGCCCTACCAAATGGCCAAACTGGAGTCTGACTCTGACTCCAATGTGACTGGGACATTCCCATCCAAATTAGATTTGGTCAGAGCAATCACAGACACAAAGACCCCACCCCCAGCATACCCAGCTACAGTCACCTCGGGAATATCTTTCTGCCGTGAAACACCTACTGTTTTGCCTAAAATAAAAATAATGGCAAGCTCTTACAACACTGAGACATGAATAGTCATGAGTAACTGGAATTAAATTTGAATGGGAATTAAATAACATCGTTGCCTACTAAATAGCTTGGAAAATGAAAACAGAGGGAGAGGTAAAAGCCATTCCAGGGTTTAAATTAAGACACAGGGCAGCAGCTCCATGAGCCGTCAGCATGTATCTGGTTCCTCATAGAATTCATGAACAGCTAACATGCCACGAGCCTACCAGCATCTGGCTATTTCTAGTTCAATTAAAAAAATTATCTTTTCTTCTGTATTCGCACAAGAAAGCTAAGAGAGGAATTCTTTAACCCAAAGAACACTTTCAATTTCACAAAAGTATTCTGGGAAAAAGAAAACTATGTGCTCAAAACCAAAACACAGCATTTTTGCTTCCTAGATCAATCAGGAGCAGGAGGGGGTTGGCACATCTGTCATCTGGCCACTCAAGTTTCATGCTGCCCTGGGCTACATAATGAGGCCCCTGCCTCAAACAAGCAACATAGCAGCTTCTCACCAAACTCAGGAGAAAGGGACAGGATTTCACCCCAGACCACTGTGTGTTCAGATCACCACAGGACATGGGACTGAGAGGCAAACACTTTCTCCATGTTTTCTTATCCTGTTGGTAAACTGCCACCCGACCAATTTACCTCTTTTACTGCTTACACATCCCGCACATATGTCTATAATCTGTCAGGGTCTCTGTCCTTGATTTTGTTTATTTGTTTTTTTCAACTTGACACAAGCTAGAGCCATCTGAGAAGAGAGGACCATAATTGAGAAGATGCCTTCATAAGATCAGTCTGTAGACAAGCCTGTAGGGCATTTTCTTAATTAGTGATTGATGGGGGAGGGCCCAATTCATTGGGGGGAGGGCCCAATTCATTGTGGGTGGGGCCATCCCTGAGTTGGTAGCCCTGGGTTCTATAAGAAAGCAGGCTGAGCAAGCCACGATGAGCAAGCCAGTAAACAGCACCCCTCCAGGCCTCTGCATCAGCTCCTGCCTCCAGGTTCCTGCCCTGTTTGAGTTCCTGTCCTGACTTCCCTGCATGATGGACTATGATGTGGAAGTGTAAGCTGAAATAAACCCTTTCCTCCCCGAGTTGGCTTTGGTCATGATGTTTTATCACAGAAACAGAATCCCTAACTAAAGCAATCCCTTTTACTCTCTCCTCTATCTGCATCACACATAGATGGTGTCACCACTGACACATCTAGCAGCTACCTGGATCCTTCCTGCATGGAGACCCCAGCACCTAGCATGCCTCTAGAGAAAGAGTCACAGTTCAGTTTCATTGCTTGTCAGCCCGGCAAGGTGTCCCCAGGAAGTTCTAGGGGCTGAACTACAATCCACAACCCACCCTTTTCCATCCAAACAGCCTTGATCACAGAAACCAAGACTCCATCATCCTTTATCTTGGCTCACAGTTCATCTTTATCCCTCTCAAACCATGACCAACCAGCAGGGCAAGATCTGTTTCTTAGTGACCATCAGCTAAACCACGATTACATAGAAAGTGGGAAATGCCCAAAACATGCTGACCAAAATCTCCTTTATTGTGCAACTCCAGGACCTAATGTGAGAACTTTCTCACCCAGCATCTTAGCAGGCACTGAGGTCCATGACAACAGGGATTGGCCACAGGTACACCCCCTGCTGTTGGTCACACAGTGAACTTAGCCAGGGCTGAGACAGGACTGGGAGTAAAGGGACAGGGCCTTAGGGCAGAGAAGGGGGTTTCCAGGGGACTGTGGGCACACCCAGACTCTCCTCACCTTCAGGTCTCTGTAGACAACGAATCGGGTATGCATGTGCTCCAGGCCCAGGATGATCTCACTGGCATAAAAGCGCATCTCCTTCTCAGAAAACACCCCATGCTGGGAGAGGTGGTAGTGCATGTCGCCCCCTGCAACCAGAGACCCAGAGCACAAGTCACAGAATGTTCATTGAGAGTAGACAGGGGTCACCCTAAATAATGAAGGTGCTAGAGAAAAGGGGAATAGCTCTTCCTTTTTGCCTTGATATCTGTCTTTGGTTTCTGTAACGTGGCCAAAGGTGTTGCTCATTGCTGAAACAGCTTCAAGGGGATGATGGGTGAGACAGTGTTTCATGGACAAGACGGAGCCACCATTCAGGGCTTAGTGGCTCTGCTACCAGTTACACCACCAAGCATGGGCCAGCTGAACCACTGATTATTCAAACCTGCCCAATCACTGAGGCCATATATGTAGCTTTCCAAGGCACTGACCTCCCCAATAGCCCACAGTTAAAAAAAATCAAAACCAAACCAGAAAAACCTTAAACCCTGATCCCATGGAGGGAGATTTGATGCTGTCAAAACAGTGAAGTATAACTGATAAAACCCAGGTGATGTGTATCTGAGAGCCCTCATAAAACTGTCACCTTGGCCACGAGTTCAGAATTGTTCAAAATACAATGTTGGGAAAAGCAAATAGCCATGTGGCTTCAAGGACAGTCCGTAAGGCACAGGGCAGGGAGGGATATGTCTGACTTTGCTGCCCTGGACTTCACACACCTCTTCCCTTATTGCACATGTACCTAGACACTAAATAAAGAGTCCCAAGCTCTTTCCAGTGGGCCAGCTCAAGCTCTCCCAGCATGGCCCTGGCAGGGAAGGGGCCACTCTGCCCTCACCCTTTCATGGGCACCACCCCTCTGCACATTCACACACAGGATCTGCAGGGTGAGAGCTGTTGGCTCTGGCTTCTTCCACTCATTACTGATCTTTTATCCTTCCTATTTTGGGGGTAGAGCTGAGCTCAAATCAAACACTCGAAACACAATAAAACTTCAAGCAGACTAAAAAAATGGGGGATCTGAATGGCTGAATGGTTCATCTTTCATTTCAGCTTTTCCTAAAAATACTCCAAGTGCTCCGATATGGCATTCTCATGCTGAAAGCTCTTTCCAGCTGAACATTCTGTGTCTGTGCATTTTCAGGGTGGCTGCTCATGGTTTCAAAGATGAATGTAGAGTCCTGAAGACTTTGGAGGCACAGAAGAACAAGGCGGAACCCACATGAACCAGCTCTGGAAAGCCAGCTTCTCAATGCATGTCTATCTTTGGCCTATATTCTTGGGCGGTATTTCATTCCTGAGAGTTGAGACCAGGAAATTAGCTAACTAAAGACTGAGGCCAGCTGTAGTCCAGAAGTTAAAACTTCAAGGCCAGTATTCATTTTGTGAGAAGTTTCTAGGACCCAGCTTCCCAGGAAGAGAATGGCAGCCTGAGAAAAATCACAGCCAGTGTTGCAAGATGAATCTATGAAAACGAAAAGGCAAAGATACCCTCCAAACTACAAACAGAGTCTGATTATGGTACAGGTTCTCAGAGCCCAGCACACCTGGGTGCTACCAGCTCACAATGAGCACCAGGCAGAGTCCTCCACTGCAGCCAGAAATTGGGGTTTGCTTACCGTTCATTAGGTCCAGGATGAAGCAGAGTTTGTCTGGTGTGTGGAAGGCATAGGTCATGCAGACGATGAAGGGACAGTCCTAGAGTGAATGAACGCAAGCCTGTGAGAAGAACAGAGCTGCCCACAAAAAGCACGTCCAAACACCCCACTGCAGACTCCTGCTGAGCCTTCTCCTTGGCACTGACTGTGACACGCACTGGTCACTTCACAAGCCGAGGAGCAGCAGATCCCACTGACAAGGACACCAAGATACAGGCCACCATCAGAGCAGCTGGACTTGAGGTGTTCTCTCACCCTGTTTCAACCTGCCATTGCTCTAATCACAACCCCTTCAAAAGACTAAAGACTCCAGGGACACTACTGTCCCTCTGGTCTCTGCTGGCCAAGGTTTGGGTCCTGGCCAGTCAACTATGTATTTGAAACTCTGCTTTGAACTCAGAAGAATCCAATGATAGTGTGATCAGTACCTGTGTTATTAGAATGAAATTAGCTTTTGAAGGTGTAAACTATGCTGTAGAGTGACTGACAGAATAACTCAACAGTAAATGGGTGTTCATGTCCCTGGAATCAGCTATGGATTCCACAGAGCCCTAATAGAAATGGACCCTGACAGGTTGATTAATGTGTGGGACTATAAATAGTCAAAAAGTATAGACACACTTCACAAAAACAAGCCAGCAAAGTTGCAGATAGATGTGATGACTTCTTGTAGGGCTGGGAGCAGACTCGATGGGAGCATTGCTGCTACACAGCAGAAGGATCTGAGTTCAGACACCCTGCACCCCGCTGAGCACACATTGAAATGCTAGCATTGGGGAGGCTGAGACAAGGGGGATCCTGGGGCTTGCTGGCTATCAGTCTAGCCAAGTCAGTGAGTTTCAGGTTCAGTGTGAGACCCTATCTCAAAACTCAAGGTACAGAGAGAGAGAGTAAGTTAGCAGCCACTTCTGACTTCCACAGGCACACATATGAATAAGCACCCCGACATCCCTCCACACAGGTTCATGCACACACATACACACACAGATGTATACATGCAAACACACACATACAGGTATATGCACACTATATATATATATTATATATATATATATATATATATATATGAATATATACGCACGCACATACATATACATGTGCACCCACATAGGTGCACACAAATATACACATAGAGGTACACACATGTATACACACAGGTACACTCATATATATACATAAAAGTACACACACAGGTGCACAGAATGTACACACCAACACACAAGTGCATATAATGAATATACACATACTCACAGGTGTACACAGGTATACACACATACATAGGTGGATGCATGCACATGCATACACACAGGTATACACACATACACACATACACAGGTACACACAGAGTACTGCCTATAAGGTAAATGTAGTTAAGACCGCATGGCCTAAGCTCAAACACAAAACAATGTAGCTGAAGAAGAGAACCCTCCAATGGACACACATGTAGATGGCCACTTGAATGCAATAAATGTAATATAAAAGGCCACGGGCAAGCTACAGGCAGTGTCAGTGTTTTCTATCAGTACTGAAGAACTGAGCATCTATACAACAAAGCCGAAGTGTGACCTGGCCTCACACACTGCGCTAACACCATCATTAGAAGCCTTGGTGCTGAGCTGTGAGCAGTTATTTGGAGCTGTTATCTGGGTTGCATTGTGCATCACCCGTTGACTCCATCACCTGGCAACCCCTCACCAGGTAGACAACTGGGGCCCCTCTGTGCCACAGGTGCAGGAGTACCACTCCCAGAGCTGCCGCACAGCTTGCCCAGGAAAGTCTCCCAGAAGAGTCAGGGAGAAGATGCATTACTGAGACCGGAGCCTCTGGAGCTGAACAGTTCAGGTTCTGCAATCCATGCACAGTGTCTGCCCTCAACTCTCGGTGTCCTTCCCTTACAAGGCATCTAGAAATGGAAGAACCATCCTTGGCTCATGGGCTGTCTAGAAGAAGGCCTCAAACTGGATTTGGTCCTGGGGCCACACAACTCTTTCCAACCCTGCTGTCCAGCTACACATCAAGTGACTGCCATGTGCAGCAACATGGGCTATCTCACGCTCCCGGGGAGAAAGAGGCAGACAGATGAGGCTAAGCAGAGCTAGCCACCTTGTGAAAGTGCAGAAGAATGGCCTGGGCTGAGAGGGCCTGAGTTTGACTTTCCAGAACCCACATTAAAGAATTAGATATGGTGACCTGTGCTTGCCATCCCAGCACTGTGGAGGCAGAAAGAGGTAAGGTATGAACTTGGAATCATTTCCATGAGTTCTAGAAAACTGGGTCGAAATGAATGACAGCTTTCTCTTTGGTCCTCTATTGAGGTGGTGAATTTACTGACTCCAAAGGTTGTGTACCCTCAGGTACAAGAAACGCCGAGCTATCCTCCTGTCAGCCAGTGGCCTTCTGGGACCCTGTCTTAGCGAGGATTACTATTACTGTGATGAAACACCGTGACCAAAAAGGGTTTGTTTAGCTTACACAACAATGGACTGAATCACAGTCCACTGAAGAAAACCAAGGCAGGAACAGGGCAGAAACCTGGAGGCAGGAGCCGATGCAGAGGCCATGGAGGGGTGCTGCTCACTGGCTTGCTTCTCATGGCTTGCTCAGCCTGCTTTCTTATAGCACCCAGGACCAGCAGCCCAGGGAAGGCCCCGCCCACAATGGACTGGGCCTCCCTCATCGATCACTAATTAAGAAAATGCTCTACAGGCTTGCCTACAGCCAGATTTCATGGAGGCATTTTCTCAGTTGAGGTTCCCTTCTCTCAGATGACTCTAGCTTGTGTCAAGTTGACACAAAACCAGCCAGCATAGACCCCCCATGCTTCTCCAGCTCTCCCCATGACCTTCTGAGGACATCATCTTGTTCTGCTAAACAGTTCCCCCTTCCTCCTCAGTGGGACTCTCCAAACCCTTTCCCTGTGATCGAACAGGCAGTTTGGGGGAAGAGAGAAATGGGTGGACCCAAAACTCAGTAAGGCCATGGTCTTTCCCAGCTGGGGCGGGGAACTGTACCCAGGACACTAGGGGACCTTACAGGGAGATTCTGAGACATAGTGGCTTGTAGTCCTTCTAATGACAGCCCTGAGAAAGCTGCAAAGGGGCTGGCTGTGTCTCTCTGAGAGAGAGTGTGTCTTTAGTAAGATAATGAATGAGTTTTAGATTTAGAATCAGAAGTTCTAAAAAAAATTAAAATAAAAATAAAATAAACAGCTGGTCTCACTTCCTTAATTCAAACACCAGGAAGTCAGGCCCATTGAATAGGGAACTGCTTGCCTAAGGCCACAAAGAAAACAGTAGCTGGCCATGATGGAAGCCCCATATTCCCCTGGTCCTCTGAGCATCACAGTAACTCTCTATAAGGCTGTTTCACCCATTCCCAGGAAAGGCTCCCCTCAACCCAGTTCCAGCGGGCTGTAACTACACCCACTTTTTTTTTTAATCAGCCTCAGCCCTGACCACCAAGTTCTGAACAATCAAGTCACTCAAGTTGGAGTCTTTCAAATCCTTTAGGCAAGCCTTGTTTCTCACAGCCTCAGACCACAGACCCATGGTAATCTCTGCCTCCCTTAATGTTCAAGCCTGGGGAAACTCAAAGCTACTTCACCTGGCCTGGCCACACCTGCCACCAGATCCTTCCCTGGTCTCTGTGGGAGGGTCAGGTGCCTAATAGTAACAGGTGACAGTGACTAACTCAGTTGGCCTCACTGGGCATCTGACCAAACTAATGTGAGACCTGTGGCCATCCCCTCCCCCACCACACCTTGGGGAACACCCCTCACCCTCTCCCTCACCGACCACCACACCGACCCAGGCCCTACATTAGTCTGGAGCTCAGTTGCTCCCCCAGGGTAAGTGGTTACAGTTTCTAAGGCTTTAACTCAAGCAGCATAATACTTATCACTGACATGGTGTGAAATGGGCCAAAGGGAGTAACAAAGTAACAGAGAAAAGGCAGGAGGCTCTGTGTACTGCCTCATAGGATGTATTACTGACATGGTGTGAAATGGGCCAAAGAGAGTAACAAAGTAACAGAAAACGCAGGAGGCTCTGGGTACTGCCTCAGAACCTGCTGCCTGTATTTAAGCCTCATCGATCCAGGAGCCAGGCCGACACCAGAAGGAGTGTCACACGGTGTCCAGACATTCAGAACAAGATGCTAACAATCCCCAGTCACTTTACTATAGCTCTCCAGGTTGACCCACTTGTGTCCTCATTAACAAAACGGCCTCAAGATCGATAACTGAACACAAGTAGGGTTCTCTTCAGTTAGTTCAAGTTAGTGGCCCAATATAACATCACCATTTTCAAATTCATTCCCTTCAAGACAGACCAAAGATCACCCACACACCCTTGTCAAAAAAAAAAAAAGGAAATATTAAATGTAAAATGGCCTTGTATATTTCCGACATCAAAAAAATACATTCTCCATATTACTTCTTGAAAACCAATGGGGCGTTGAAATAACTCATTTATTTAAAATGAGGCTAAATGTCCAGAGTTGGAAGGCAGAGGTGCATAATGAGGGACTATTTAGAGCCCTGTTCTCATTTTACAGTTCTTCTAAATGACACAGTTACTTGGTTTCAGTAGCAAACAGTCCTTCTAGAAGCTCTGAAAAGAAATGCTAGAATCATTATCAACCGCAATTCAATAAAATCTGGTTACGAAAAGCCACTTTTCCTCCAAGGGGATGATTCAAAAGGTGAACTTGGGTCAGTGTAGCCAAGAATTAGAAGGGGCTGGTCTGTTCTAGGTCCCCACAGCCCTCTCACCAGCAGAAAGGGGATCTTTGATTAGTCATTAAGGTTTGACACCTTCAAATCCTTTAGGCAGAGAGGACCATGCATCCAATCCAGTGATGACAATCAGAAGGATCCCACATATGGCTACAAGTGACAATTAGAAATCGCCTATCTATGGCCTAGACAGTGACAATCAGACACCCTCCACTTACAACAGGGACACTGTACCATGGTACAGCTCCATCCTAAGCCCTTGGTCCCAAGCCCCTGCCCTGCCCTGAGTGCCACCCCACAACCTTCCAGTGTTCACATGCCTGCATAGATTTTGACAAAGGAAGCTATCTTGGTTGGGTCAAGTGGCTTGATGACTTCTGGGGGTTTTGGTGGTGGTACAGAGACTGAACACAAGGTCTCATGCCTACCCATCAAGTGCCCATTCCCCAAGCCACATCTCCAGCTCCAAAGCTGAGGCTTCCATAACTGACAAAACACCATTGCCAGACAAGTCAGAGTAGAAGTCTCATCCCCTGCCTGGCTCATGAAGGGCAGAGAGCAACCTTTCTTCCTCTGGCTAGCATCCCATGATATAGGCAATTCTTAAATTACATTAAAATGTTCTTCTCATCATAAGTTCTGCCATCTGCCACTACATTCTGCAAAGAAGGAGGCCAGGAGAAAGGAAGGGCTCCGAGGGAGGTGCTGGATCTGTGGGACACTCTTCACACTCCTCCCACCCGGCACGGCCCTCCCTTTGTCACACCCTAACCCACCCTTGTTCAGTCTCCTTTGGGATCATCAGGGACAAACAAAAGCAACTGACGGGAGAGTTCAGAAGCTTTGGGGTGCAGCTACTCACGCCAGTGCTGACAAGGGACAGCATGATTCTTTCATTCAAGGCCAGCGTCTCCCCCTGCTTCATCTTCACCCTCTTCTTGTCTAAGCATTTCATGGCATACCTGAGAACATAAGGACAAGGGTGCAGTCTAGGCTGGGAACCCACACCACGCTACACAAACTTCTGGGGTATTCCTGCCGCGTTGGAGGAAAGCAAGATGACACCCAGGTGCCCTGCAGTAAATCTCCATTTCGCTGGCATGAGGGGAAGAAAGCAATCACGCAGTACTAGAGGGATTTCTCTCATCACATGGGTAGAGATGCTAGTTAGATAATGTATGAATTAGAAACAAATAATAATAATAAATGTGGAACGTGTGCTCCTGCCCAGGTGCTACTGAAGGGGGCAGGGACTGTGTGGATCAGATTCAGCTATAAGAAGTCTAGTGTAAGACCCTGACTGGATTCTCCCACCCTCATACATGTCTTGTGATCTTTCAAGTGATAAATCAACTTTTCGTGACTGTGGCTGCTTAACTGAAGAGGCCCACTGACAACTTGAAATTTGCAAGAACCATCACAGATGGAGGAAAGCAGGAAGCACTTTCAGTAAAACAGCAGAAAGCCAGAAGAGAATTCTAAGGTCTGTGTGACTGTCACATTTACTTCAAACCCCCCCGCCCCCCCCCCCAGCTTACTAGGGAATGTCTTGAGGCAGAGACAGGCGGGTCTCTAAGAGCTTGAGGTCAGCCTGGTTTACATAGTGAGTTCCAGGCCAATCAGGGCTACACAGTCAGACCCTGTCACATGACCTATAGGAAAGCACATCAGTGCTCAAGTTTAATGTTTCCCCCCACACACTTGCTCAGATGCTCTTATAATGGCTGGGTTCCTGAGGCAGCAAGGAACCCTGAGCACATGGGAAATGCTTTATACCTGATGAGGGGCTTTCCAAATGCTCCACAGGGTGCTCCTGTCACCACCTTTGCCAGGATGGTTTTCATAAAACCTTCCCCAAAGAACTGGGAGGAAAGAACACCCCTGCCCTGGGCGGACTCTCAGCAGGAGCCCTACAGGGCCTCTGTGGGGAAGGCACCATGGGGCCCTAGCTCAAGCCCAAATGGGAGCAGGTAGCAATTCCAGGATGGGCTCCCTGGTGTGGACACTCCGTATGTGGTAGGTGGCTTCTGTTAGCTTCACAGCAGTCCTAAGAAGTGGGAGGCCAGGCTTACAGTCCAAATTCAAGCATCTATTTCGTTCTGTGGGACCGAGGCCTCCATAAAATGCTCTTAATGGTCCTGGTGAGACAAAAATGAGGCTCACATTTTCCCGGTGTCTGCTTTTCTGCAGCCATAAACTTCCCCAAACCCTCCTCGGCCAATAATCCTGTGCACACTGAAGTCGTTCATGGTCAGCTGTGGAGGCATAAGACAAAATGAAGGCACAAAATCACAGGTCAGAGCAAAACACACACAGCCTGGTGTCACCCCCCACCTCCTAGAACAGATTCCTTAAGCTGAAAAATGAGCCTCACAGGATGGTGTAACAAGGACCAGACTTGTCCCCCAGCCACCTCCCCATGACACACCAGGCCCAACTTGGAGACAGGTGTGGGGCTGCAGTGTGGGAGGGGACTGTCCCTCCACTCTTGAAAACCTTAGGTTATGCAAGCCACGATCTTGGGGCACTGCTAGTGTAGAATTCCTAGTCAAAATGAGAAGTGATCTCAACATAGAGTTTTGGGACAATCAGACCATTCCAGGCACTGTCATGAGGGGAAGATAAGAGTCCATGTCAAGAGCAGCTGTTTCAGGACAAATGTCCTTCTGACTGGGAAATGCTGAAAGGCCAGCTGTGGGGACTGGGACTCCTCAGATGAGCATAAAAGAGAACCACAGAAAAATGCTTCATTTACACATGTGCTCCCTCCATCAACAGAGCTCAGGGGCAAGGAAAGGTGTGTGTGTGTGTGTGTGTGTGTGTGTGTGTGTGTGTGTGTGCATATATGTGTATATATATGTGAGTGTGCATATGTGTGTATATACATGTGTATCTGTGTATATATGTGTGTGTATGTATATATGTATGTGCATGTATCTGTGTGTATATATATATGTGTGTGTATATGTGTGTATATATATGTGCATGTGTGTGTGTCTATATGTGTCTCTATGTGTGTGTGTTTGTCTGTGTGTGTGTGTGTGTGGCAGCCCCTTTCTTTTAAATCATCCAGGACACATGATACAAGCAGCAGGTTTAAAGAACCCTCTTCCAACAGAACTGCTTTAGGTACAAATCTTTCTTTACAAACAAAAATACAATTGATTCTTTTGTCCAATAAAAACCCCATGTTTCCAGAAGACCCATGTAAGGAGGGGAAAGGGAGGAGACAGAAATGTGCATCTAAACGTGACCCATGGACCAGTCCTTTCCTAGAATGACTGACATGTCAGCCTAGGGGAGGGAGAGCTATCTAGAAACTATACACATGGGTGGTCTGTGTCAAAAAGACACTTTATTCAATTTTTCTGTTTTTTTTTTTTGGTGTGTGTGTGTGTGTGTGTGTGTGTGTGTGTGTGTGTGTGTGCGTATGAGAGAGAAAAAGAGAGAGATTTGCCCGTCATGCTGGGGTCTGAACTTTTGCACTTATTAGTGTTCTACTGTTGAGTTAAATACCCCACCCCTACCTCTACCAATTTCAAAATAAGGAAGAAGAAATAAAACAACCTTGAAACTTTATTGTAGCTAAAATATTCTGCTCCTTTTAGTATATCCTACAGTAAGACAGTGGAAGAGAAACATCACAATGTGGCCAGAACCCAGGCTGCATAGACGTTATATTAAGTGAAAGGCTTATGTTGTCACTGTTGTTTTTTGGGGGGGTCGATCAATTCCAGCTTAAAATAGCCCTTCTTACGCATATAAGCTCACTCTCGCACAAACATGAGAAAAGAAAGTTAAGGTCCCCAGTGCTTGTCAGTGAGCATGGGAGCCCGCCTTTCAATCCACAGAGCTATACAAGGACAGCTGTGCTGAGAACCCTTGGGGAGAACGTTCCAGAACAAAGCATTTTCTCATGACACTAGGGCAGAGGAAATTTTTTTACTTAAAAGAGGGAAAAAGGGAAACAGAGAAGGATGGTACTCACATGGATATTTAACTCCACATTCTTCCACTGACAAAATCTGGTGAATTTATCGCTAAAAGGGAATATAAGCAATTACTAAAGGGTTAAATAAACACTTAATGGCATTCTCAAAGAGCCTTATGGGATGGGCTGGAATTGAACTCCTGTGTTGCCTCTCATACAAGGAAAACATTCTCAAACAACCACCTGACGTGCCCCCCACACAATCCCTGAACCTGCTGCTCAGGGAAAACCTTGAAAGAGGGGCAGAAAGATTGTAGGAGCCAGAGAATCAGGACTTACAACAGGGAAGCTGCTACCATAAATTCTCAGAAATATGATTGCCCAAACAAGACCAGCATAGTGACAATACCAACTGACCTGCCAACAAAGACAGGAGACACCTCACATGGTCCCCATTGCTAAAGGAAAATCAATTTTCCCCAAGGATGAGCGCCCACATAGCTTGTCTAATCCCAAGTGGTCAGCCCTGCACACATGTACATGTGAGCAAAACTGGGTGGACTCAGGTTATTTATTTGCATGAATATATGTATACATGCACATATATGTCTGTAGCAATAGCAATTATAGATGAGACCGTGAACTTGGAAACACAGGAGTTAGGGGGGCAGAGTGATGACATACAACCTCAAAACCTATATTAAAACATTTTTTCCACCCAGCGTTCACGGCTTCATTTTCCTGTTTAAATGAAAGACTCAGCATCTCTCCTCAGCTGTCATATGCCACATGTATAATCTGACTTAATAGTGTATGGATGATGATTTTCTATGCCTTTCCTTCCACACAAGGCCTCTGAGAACTGGCTTCTTTTGTACAGGAAGGGCATTTCAATTTGGAGGAGTCTCACTTGGAAGGTTTGGTAGTTAAAAATGGTTCCACTATCTTAGATCTTCTGCTCTAAACATCCAAAAAAAAAAAAAAAAAAAAGGACAACCAATGTTCACAAACATTCTAAGAGCACCAAACAGAGCCGTGTTTACCGCATGCCCAATCCACACGGCTCATTGACCCCTTTCAAAAGCCCTGTGAACCAGGGCATTCCGACCCCACTTTACGGCTGCAAGACCAAAGCCAGCAAATGGTACTGGGCAAACGTCATACATGGGTGAGCAGGTGGACCAGACAACAGGCTCCGGAGCTTCTCAAAGACCATGGGGTAAAGCAGAGAGCCGCTGACACTGGCACTCTAGGTACCTTCCCCACTGCTGGCCAAGTTCTGTCTTCATTCATGCAGTAGAAAAATATCTACCCTCTGTCTTCTTAATTCAGGCATTATTATGTTTGTTCATTCATGAATGAGCAGGATTTTATGTGCTGTTGTTCTAAGAGGTTCAGAAGAAATGCAGGGTGTGGGCTTGAGGCAGTGTAGCTTGTGTGTAGTGTGTCTATTTAAGGGGTATAGGGCGCTGGATTTGGTCCTTAGAGCTAGAGAAAGGAAGGATAGAAAAGAAAGAAAGAAAGAAAGAAAGAAAGAAAGAAAGAAAGAAAGAAAGAAAGAAAGAAGAGAAAGAAGAGAAAGAAGGAAGGCAGGCAGGAAGGCAGGCAGGCAGGAAGGAAGGAGAGAGACAGGAAGGGAGGGGTCATGAGAACCAGAAGGTTGATTTTGATTCCTCATAAAAACACAGAATTCAAGGTCCTTTGAGGAATGAAGTGGGAAGGAGGAAGGGAAAACGGGGTTCTTGTGGAGCCACGGGTACCAGCATCCCAAGGAAAAGCTTAGGATGCCAACTGCCACAGCCCCCAGGGATCAATGCACAGTCCCTGAATAGAAGGTTTCTGATGCCAACCACCCAAATCCCTGTGGTCTTTGAAAACACACCGAGACTTTCTCCATGACCCTAAAATGGACTTTGGAGAGTCTCTCGAAGCCCTCCTAATGCCTCACCTCTATGAGGCTAAGTTTAAAATCCCGGTTCAGAAGTGCATTGGTTTGTGCAGAAGCAACAGCCTTTGGGACTCTCCTCCTCTCATGGCTCAAACCTACTCTTCTCTCTCTGAGTCTGGGTTTGACAGAATCTGAAACATTTACCACCAGCCCATAAGCCTTAGAGTTCTGGCCAGCTCAGGAGGAGTAATAGCCAGTACCCTTTGCTTGCTAAGCATGAACTTGCTGTGACAAGTTCCTCTTCAGGGGGCACAGACATCCCCTGGGTGTGTGTCAGATTATCTGCCACTGCAGGGTTACACGGGCATGGTTCCTCATTAACACCTGGGCAGAGTGCAAATCTCTAGTGATCAGGAGCCTTGGGCAGCCAGAGCCCAAGGACCTCACGAGCTGGTGAGGGTAAAGAAGGTGGAACCTGGATATGGGAGGTGCTCAGGTGGCTCCAGTCAGCGCTTAAGCCTACTCTGCTGCTCAGTATAAGTGGTTCATTGAGTCGGGGAACTCCCTGCCCCCCAGCTTTGGCGCTCCCTGGAAGCAGCAGAGTCACAGCCACACTGCTGAGGTTTCTCCCTCTTCCTGGCAGATGCCAGAGATCACAGGAAATCCCATAGAGATCCCTGAACGCACCCACCCACCCACCTGCCTGTACATCTCTGGTGATGCTCAAGGGCCGTGCTTTCCAAACCCAAACTCCACACCTCACAATGATGCCGTGATTTTCCTCAGCATCCCATGGTAAGGGATCACTTACTCTTGAGGTAAAGAACAGACTGGGCACATCACACAAGAGTAAGATGGACTCAAGAGGTGGGAGCCAGATTTGAGAAATTAATGTAACAGGGTTGGCCTGGGATGAAGCCAAAGGTCAGCTCTGAGCCCACACTCCTCCCTGGCTTCACTGAGCCCTTCCAGAGGTTTCTGCCAGTACCAGGACCAGAGGCCTTCAGTTACATAAATGAATGCCAGTTCCCCAAGATACTGAGTGCACTCAGGGATAAATTAACTATTGGTTCTAGTAGAATCACAGCACATACTGGCAGAGGTAAACACACACAGGGGACAGCCTCTCAGGGGCTCGGAGCCCAGAGAACTGACATCGAGGCACATGCACAAACAGTTCAAGGGGCACTGACCAGCTCCAGAGTATCAGATTGCACACTGCTGTGTGGTTTGGAAACCCAGGGAGACAAATTCATTAATTGTGCCAATGATGCCTGTGAGCACACAGCCTATCCCTTCCAGGTTTGTCCTCCTTTGGGAGACATGTATGTCTTAAGGTCCCAGGATATAAAACCAGATAAAACACAGACACCACACTGTGTCAGCAAAGACCTCCCTGCGATCCTGGTAAAATGGAAGTTCCCTAAACTGTCTCAATTTTAGACCATACTCAAGTAGAAAGCAAGGAACCAGGGCATATCAAGCTACACACCCCAGAGCTATAACATGGAGTGTCAAGGAAGCAGTATGGCAGAAGGCCAGCCATAAGTCATGGCCACTAAGGGCCTGGAGCAGGGATAAAGCAATGTATGTTAGAAGGTCAGCACACAGTGGAGAACACCACACATCCATACACTCGAGGCTCCTGTGCACACTCCAGGCAGCATACCTTTCCATGAATTTTTGGAAAATGTCCCCTCGAAGGCTCTCACAGATTTCATCTATGTATGGCTAGAAAGGATGGAGAAGAAACAACACCACGTAAGTAGGAATTAATCAAAGAAAGGGCACTTCCTAGTAGACTCGGGCACAAGTTCAGCAACCACGCCTCCCATGGGACTTGACTACCCCATGCTTGGCCTTGTTGCTGACCCTCTCATCATGAACAGGCTCATCCCAGGGTTATTGTCTCAACCAGCTGCCCCTACATTCCACACAGCCAGGAACAGGGACAGCTCTTCATGAGCTATGGACACTTCTTCAGTGATAGGAGTTGGCTTCATGAGCTGTGTAAAGGGTCCAGCCCTTAGCTATGTGAACCTCTGTCATCATCTTGAAATTCTAATTTCTGTTTTGTTCACTTGCTTGATTTGGGGTTTTTTAGACAGAGTTTCTCTTTGGAGCCTGTCCTGGAACTCACTCTGTAGGTCAGGCTGGCCTCGAACTCACAGAGATCCTCCTGCCTCTGCCTCCCGAATGCTGGGATTAAGGGCACGCGCCACCACTGCCCAGCGAAATTCTAATTTCAGAAGAGAGGAATCACATATTTTGATTTGACACTGGGCCCTGTGAGTGAGTTTCCCAGCATGTTTTGTAAACTGCTATGAGCCTTTTCCATGTAGACTGAGATTTTAAAGACTGGAAGCTGATAGACCCACAGTTAATTGTCCTAATTGGCTGTGTTATTAATTAACGTTATACCTTTTTAAGACTCAGAGCTAAAGAGACCTCCAGGTCCCTCACACATGGGATCAACTAACTTTCTACCTCAGTTCTGCTTCCTCGTTCTGAACAAATAGCCACAATTTCTGTTCCACACACTCGAGTTGAGAACAAGAAGCTGGCAGACGGCCATACTTCAGAGTTCACCAGAGTCCATTAGATCTTTTGGGAAAATATCTTGATAACACTTGATGAGTTGGATGATGGGAAATTTAACCTTTTCAGTGCCTTCACTGAAAATTTGTCAAAACATGTAGAGAAAGCAGGAGGAGGGATTCTGCAGCAGCAGACAGTGTCACGGCATCAGGGAGCTCAGGTGGAACTCAATAGCCAGGTGACATGTTCCTGGAATAGGCTTTCTCCACAGGGAACAGGTGGGCTTGTTCACCGTTTACTTTTCCATTTTATCGAACACCAAATTCTTCCTATCAATCGGGCAGATACCACCACCTGGCCACATTTTAACATATCAAACCTATGCTGGTGGCTACTGATTGCCAGCCTGGCAGAGTCTAGAATCACCACAGAGACATGTCTGTGAAGGAAGAGCCACCTTGATGTGGGGGACAGCATCCCAGGAAGCAGCAGCTTCCTCACTGGAGACTCCTGCCACCACACCTTCCCTATCACAAGAACTGTGTCCCCAAGGACTTGAGCCCCAACAAACCCTTCTATCCTGAGGTGTCGTGTGCCTTCCCCATCTCTCTACTCTCAAGCCACCCACCATGAGAAGAGGCAGACTAGAGGGAAGCCGGACTGCAGGGGCCTCTACTCCTAATCTTGGACACAGTATGCCAGCTGGCTAAAAGTTAAGTAAAACTCTTTATTGCAAGCAGTCACTGTTGGTTCTTAAAGATAAATCTTTCTTAATGTTGTATTTCCTCTCCCTCCTAGGAACCTCAAGTGACATGACAAGCAATATACGATATAGTTGAGCGATGTCAGATGTGACTAGCTAAGGGTTATCTACATGCCATGTAGTTTATGGTACAGTACAGCAATGCTAGCCGCACTGGCTAAGGGCTATCTGTGCAAATCAGCTGAAACCCAAAGTTTGCACACTACAAATACATGGAGAGGGTAATGCAGACATTAGTACCACACTGACAGTAAGATTAGTCACAGCTTTCATCTGAGGAACAGTGAGAACAGCAGGCCCCTTGAAAAGCATCCTGTGTGTACCCACTCCACCAAATCTCCAAAGTGCCTCTGAGGGCCAATGCCCTCTCACTGATGAGCAAGATGGGTTCAGAAGCTGTGGCTGCTCGGAGCTGAAGCATGGAGCCTTTCTGTAATTTAAAAGATACTTGTGTCCCCCTTTGTCAGTCATGAGAAAACCAGAATTTCCCCAGGAATCTCATGCCCAAGGGAGGAAATGGCTGAAGCATGGTGCCAGCCAGAGAAGGGTACACTGCATGGTTCTGAGAACTCATCAGAACACCTTGCGGGATGACGATGACACTACAGCCTGGACAAGAGTGATGGATAGGACCACACCTGAGTGTGGCCAGGTCTGCTCAGCTATGCATATAGAGACCTCTACCTAAACCATATCCTCAAGTCAGGACCCAGGTGACAGACGTACGGAGTAGGGTGGATCTCTTTGTCCTTCTCCCCAGTGTGGCCATGCTTCAGAAATTTCCTTCCTCTGTGCTTCACTGTGAATTTGACTCGTGTCTATTTCTTATTAATGACCTGCAGTCAACCCTAGCTTGTCAGGGTTGCTAGCAACATGGGCTCTGACCCTAACTCTGGGAACATTCTGGACTGTGCAGACAGGTCCACCTAACTTGAAGGGGAAAGCAATATCTGACATGCCACTAGACAGGTGCGCTGAATCTGAGAATCATTTGTTTTATTTTGCAGAAGTTTGTAATGTTACAAGACATCCAGTCTAAAACCAGTGTGGCACAGTCACATGCACCTGTAATGGCCCTGGGGAGGTGGAGGAACCAAGGGCTAGCCTGGGCTTCACCAGTGTATCTCACTCTGTAAATAACCTGGTAATCCAATAGAGGAGGAATTGGTTCATTTCACTTTTGAAAACAGATTCATGTGGTTTTGCTTCATTTCTTGTAATTCATGGAAACATGAACATATGCTACCTATCTGAGCCTCTGACGGCCCTCATGACTACTGCCACCTCTCCAGAAAACGCACACTGAAAAGGCTCTTGGGGGAGCAGCAAAAACACACAGACCTGTTGG
This sequence comes from Cricetulus griseus, assembly GCF_003668045.3. Lineage (NCBI taxonomy): Eukaryota > Metazoa > Chordata > Mammalia > Rodentia > Cricetidae > Cricetulus > Cricetulus griseus. Next base: position 92,608,345 of record NC_048597.1, read on the forward strand.
CAGAGAAGCCAGCTTTCCAAGTCTTTCATTAAATCTTTGTAGTGTTCAGGATAGAAACAGTCAAGTGACAGGGGACCCTGAAGGTTCTTAGAGCATCACTTCTAGCTCTCAAGCATAAATCGCACCTAATCCAGTGGATAATCACCAAAAGCCATATCACCACACTCATCATAGACACCAAATGCCAAGCAGGAGGAAGGCTCGACTCTGTGTTAGCTCAGTGGATTTCCAGAACATATAGTTACAAGAATGCCGCAGCGGGCCCTTTCCAGAAACATCTGTGGAGCCTGTCAGTGCATATTCTGAGCAGACTGCCACACGGCATCAATTCTGCTAGCTGAGAAGACATGATCAGGTCTGACTAGGAGACAGGTCAGGGCCATTTGTTTGGAAGCCATCTCATCTTACCTGGAAAAGAGTGGCTGTCACCTGTTTCTTGGAGAGATGGCTCTGAACATGTTCCACAGCTTGCTTTGAGAATGTCTTTTTAAAAAAGGAAGGAAGGAAGAGAGACAACATGTTTTTAATAAGGATGTGAAATATCTATAGATCACACATTACAACAGATGGCTTGAAACAGTGATCCTGTAAGAGTAACCTGTGGGCTCTCTGCAGACACTCCAAGTCCATAGTGTCTTCTGGGTATCCAGAGTCCTTCTTTAGGTGCCCAGAATAGAACCCTCAGTAGTCAAGGTTCCCATGGCAACAGAGTATAAGGAATCCCACCACTGCCTGACTATATAACCTCTTCCTCCCTTGTTGACAGTTCTATAGAGGTAAGCTGTCTGTTGTGTCAGAGGAAATGGATGCAGGAACATGCAAGAAGGAATTCTACACAAGCTGACGAGCGAGGCCACAGTGGCCAATGGCTCTGGGTCCAGGAGGTCTCACTGCTGCCCCAGCAGAGGGCAACTGGAGCAAACAGAACAGAACTTCCATGTGGGTTACAAACTGCAAAAACCTTTCAATGAAGTCTGCTTTATTCAAATTGTTTATCACTGATTAATGGGATTCCTAATCTACTCATAATTCATAGAAACATGAAAAGTATGCCCTCACTATCACAGCCACCTCCACAGAAAATCTATACTAGAAAAGGCTTTTGGGGAGAAGCCGTTCACCCTAAGCAGCAGAAAACACACACACTCGGGGCTGTCAGTGGAGAGGCCAGCTTTCTGAGTCATGTCATTTAAATCTCTGCAGTGTTCAGGATAGAGGCAGCCAAGCGGCATGCCACTCATGGTGTGTCGAAGGTTCTCAGAGCACCGCTTCTAACTCTTGAGCATAAATCTCAATCTCACCACAGGCCCTTTGAATAAAACCAACTCTGCCAAAGCTCAGTTGAGGAAAGCCAAGTTCACACACAGAGGCTCCAAGAAGCACATGCATGATCTAGGGCACAGCCAAGCCACCAGGGTACAAAGCAGTGAGCTTCTGCCCAGATCCAGTTCCCTCTATATAGCACAGTGAAGCAATAGAAGCTCTGAGAGGGGCCAGCTTGTGCAAGGCCACCCACACACCATTGAGAACTGTAGTGCTAAAGGCACGATGGGGCCATCCATCCGGTCAGCCTTCCCGCCACAGTACAATGCTGTGCCTTTGGGTTGTCACATATCCTATGGCCACACAAAGCTCCAGGATACTACAGAAAAGGCTCACAGGGAGCTCCGAAGTAACTTCATCTAACTTTAAATAAGCTCAAATAGGCTGTGTGGCTAGTGGCCTTGACCCTGGATGGAGTAGGTGAAGACTGTATGTCCTTTATAAAATGGCCTGCTGGTACAGAGGCATCCTCCAAGTGGCAACTTCTACCTTGATAATTAGACCACTTACATCTGGGAAGTCAGTTCCTGAAAAATCCAGTTTTTCCCAATTAGATTGTTTATCTGACTTCTAAGGAAGACAGTAATTTCACCCATCACTTAACTATTCATGAATAAAATTGACTTAAGTGTTCATGAATAAAATTAACATAATAATTATAGTCCTTATTAATCCCAAGACAGCATTGATGATTTATATTAATCGAATTCTGATTCACCTAATTATTAAAGTACAGCTCAATTAAAACTAATAGAGCAAGGCTAGGGAGATGGCCCAGTGGTATTTGCCTATCAAGCATAAAGCCCTGGGTTCAATTCTAGATCCTCAAACAATACAGCAACACTAATCATCACATCATCAACGTCACATCATCATTACATCATCATCATCACCACATCATCATCACATCATCAACGTCACATCATTATCCTCATCATCCTCCTCATCATCCTCATCATCACATCATCATCATCACATCGTCATCATCACATCATCATCCATTGCATCATCATCACATCATCATCACATCATCATCATTATATCATCATCATTACATCATCATCATTACATCATCATCATCATCACATGATCACACCATCATCATCACACCAGCAGCAGCAGCAGCAGCATCTAGGTGTGACAGTATATGCTTGTAGTACATAGGACGATGAGGTAAAGGGATTGGGAGTTCAAGTTCAACCTGGGCAACATAGAGACCCTATAAATAATGAGGCTAAGAATGAGAATAAATCCTCATTTCCTTCATCAAGCCTAGAATAGATACTTTTCTTCATGATCCAAATGAGCCCTCTCATAGCATTAGCTTCTAGCAGTGCCAGCATTGGCTTCAGGGAATAAAGCAAGTGTATGGTGTATCAGGAGACACTGAGTCAGAAAAGAAGACCCAGATCCCATCCCAGGATTGCAGCCATACAGCTGTGCTCCCTTCTGAAAACGCAGGCAGTGTGACCCCCACATGGTGCTGTCTGGGAAAGGGGTGGGATACTCACATGTGTACAGGACAGGAGCTCCCTCATGATGTAGGCATCGTACATCTGTCGACTCCGCCGCAGCCGGTCCTCTTCATTATCCAATTTCTCGTATTCTTTTATCTATATTTCCAGAAGTTGTCAACATTAGCTTAACCTCCTAGAACTATGACTGACCCAGACTGACCCTAGAACCAACCCTTCCCCATGAGAGATAAGACAAATCACCAAAGCAGTGATTCCCCTAAAAATGATGACTTCACATGAGGGGATAACAAGATTGCAACAAGTTAGGCCCGCTAGAAACACAATGGATTTCCCTCTGTGTTGACCCTGAGCCTTTTAATATGGAAACAAAAATGACTGTGGCCACAGTTAGCAGCACAGAAGTCAGGGACCATCTGCCTGGCCAGTTCTCTCCAACAGTCTGATCTGGCTATGCTTCAGCTCTGAGGTGGAGCTTGTTCAGCTCTGAGATGGAGCTTGTTCACATTCTACCAGAGTTCCATCATCATCAAGGAGAAATTAGTCTGGGGGGATTCGTCATGAGATTTGACTGATAGAGGCAGGAAAATAGACGGGGCTAGGAGACAAGAAGAATTCTGGGAAAGGTTGGCAGAGAGGCTGTTTGAATGCCACCTTGCTGAGATGACCTTGAACTCATCCATGTAGAGTGGCCACCAACCCACAGTGCACCAACCACACTGAGTCTGTCTGAGTCACTGGAGCAGTTCTTATGCCTGGGGACACTTCACCAGTTAGCTGTTGGCTTTCTCTACCAGAGGAAAGCTCAGAGACAGACAGGACTCTGCCTTTTGTTCATTGCACAGGTGTGAGCCTGGTGTTCAATGAATATGGCTGAGTAAGTGAGGGCAAAAAAAAAAAATCTTAGGAACTGACCCTCTGCTGTTACATTCTCTCTTCTAAGATTGTCTATGTCATGACGGGTGTCCCGAGAACTGGGGAGGAATGACCACCCAGCTCGCTGAACCTCAGGATTAAGTTCCCATGATGTGAGTCCCTTGAGTGCAGGGAGCTTGGCATCTTACAGGCCAGAGATGGTCATGTGACTTGTCTCACATCTCACAGCACCTGGAGGTCATGGTGGGAAGGGGCAGGACGGACTTGGGACCCTATCACCTCTGCCTTCTGTGGAATCAGAGGCCTTTACCAACAACCCCTTTCTACCCTTCCCTGGCTTCTACTAGCAGTTATTTAAAGTACTTGCCAATCACTTCACTATTTGACTCATCAGTGCATCTATCTATCTTGTCTTTGTGTCCTGTCACCTTGCTTCCTGCATCCATCGAGGACAGGCTCTCCCTGTGTCCTGCTGGGCAGATGGAGGAGGCTGGGCACCTCATAGCACAGGGAGTTGAACTGGAGCTGGGCTACCACTTCCATGGCGCCTAGTCCACCTCTGACCTGATCCCTTCCTGAATATGGCCTTCCATGGAGTTCAAGGACAGGTTGTTTTTTGTTTTTTTTTTTTTTCTAGAGAACAAGGAGTTCTCAGCCTAGCCTGGTGACACCCCACGCTCCTTGGCTTCAATGTTTGGCACGTGTCTTGAGGGACAGAATCCTTCCCAGCTCATGTGGTTTCAGTTGAGACCCTGAAACCTCTCCATTCTCTCTGTCTCCCACTGAAGCATCATCTCTCTAGCCAGTGGAGAGCCTGAATTCCCAACTACCCAGTTCACCCCAAAAGAGTGGCTGTACATTAGCAGTGGACAGATCACTCCACCAGGGTGTCCCTCGCTTACACATTTGGCTCCCAGGAGGTCTGCATTCTCTAACCCTCATAAGGCTAAGTTAGAGTTCAATGTACCTTCCAAAAACTTCTACACTAACTTTTCAGGCCCCTCCAATCTCAAATTTCACCCAGTGTCTTGGGGAAAGCAGATAGATGTATGTCTGGAGCCCCAGGCCCCACAGAGTCTCCACTCTAGTCCCCCATGAGGGCCAAGAAACTTCAGGTTTTAGGTTCTCTTTCAAACCCAGCAACCTCCAGCCTCACTCAGCTTTCATGAACACAACCAAAGTCAAAAGCCAAAAGCCAGGTGCCACCTATGACCTCCAAACGACTCTGGAGCCTCTAGTCAGCTGCACTCTTCCTCGCTTGTGCTCCAATGCCTCTAGATCAGTGGTTCTTAACCTTACTGATGTTACAACCCTTAATGCAGTTCCTCAAGTCATGGTGAACCCCAACCATAAAATTATTTTCGTTGCTACTTCCTAACTGTAACTTTGCTGCCATTAGGAATCATAATGCAAGTATCTGATATGCCAGATACCTGATATGTGACCCCATGAAAGACTCATTGGACCCCCCAGAAAGGTCATGACCCACAGGTTAAGAACCACTACTCTAGAGCCTGAGCTATATTACATCAGCCCTGGCTTGTGGGCGTGGCCAGCTCTGCTAATGCCATCTGCCACCACCAAGTTATTTAATAAGCTTCTGAATTACATAAGGTGTTTATGATCCTTAATATTTTCCCAACGTTAAGCCAAACACACATTGGGAGGAAATTGTTCGAGAGGGCTGAGTCTTACCTCTTCATAAAACTTCACCTGCGGCACTGCTTCATCGATTTCATTCAAACAGAAGTCTTTGAATAGCAGGAAGCCTAAAGGTAAAGACGGGGGGAAAAATCAGCTGGGGAAACAAGAAAATTTTATCCTGCAGGGTTTCTTTGAAATAACTCAGCATCTCCCTCCCCTACTTCAGAAGAAAAATGAGAAATTGAAAAGGCCAAGGACACCTTGGAGGGATGGACCCCAGGTGACTATACCAAACACATCTGGCTTGGCATTTTTTTTCCCTCTGCTTATAATACACATTGTCACCACCACCTGAGGCCGCAGGTCACTACAGCGAATTAACAGTCCAAGAGGACAGAGCCAGAGCCCAGAGGGTTCATGTGACCACCACAGACACCTGTGGAAACAGGGCCAGATGCCTGGGGCTAGTGGAGCTTACATGGCCCTTCCCTCAATCCTCACTCACTGCCTCACATCCTAGCAATCACATGGGCCACAACAAGCTACTGACTCTAAAGGGACTCTTTACTCAGGACGCTGGTCCACCTTGAAGTCAGCCATGTCTTATGCCTGGAACACCCCAGCTCCGGGCCCCACACATAAACAATTTTGAGACTCTTAATTCCCTCCAAAGTTGCCCCAAGAGCCATCTTTGCTCTGAGGTCTGCCCTGAATGAGAAACAACACTAGACTCCATATAAGGGTGCATGTCCCTGTCTGTGCAAGAGTGCTCAAAGGAGAGTGTGCAGGTAAGTGTGTGCACCTGTGCAGGCTAGACTTCAATGTCAGGTGTCTCCTGGTGAGCTCTGGAATCTTTCTATCTCTGTGCCCCCTGAGCTGGAGGTAGAGGTGAGCATAGACACATCTGGGTTTTCAGATTGGTGTTGGGCATCCAACCTGAGATCCTCAAGCCTGCAAAGCAAGCTTATCTCCTGCCACTGCGCAGAGCACCCCCTGGTCCAGGAGAGCTTATCCCTTTCCATAGCTTCCCCCATAGGCCTCCCGAGAGATGCCTGCCCACCCGCCCGCCTGCCTCTCCAGTTTGTTTCTGAGCTTCAAGCCTCCTGTCCTTCAGAACCCTGACACTTAGCAGAAGCCTCACTGTGGAGCCTGAACAAGCCAAGCACATTGAGGGTAGAGATGGTGGACTCAAAGACTCCAGAAGGTTGGGGGCTATGAAGATGGCCCAGCCAGTAAAGGTGTCTGCCTGCAAAGACAGAAGAGGGTACTAGAGCCCCTGCTGCTAGATGTGAGGTGGATGTGAACATTCAGGGTTGAATTCTGGTATCTGAACCTCCCTAGCCCCTGGAAGAGCAGTAAGTACTCCTAACTGTAGGGAGACACCGTAACCACGCCTCCTAAGGGCTGGCTACAGGTGCCTGACCACGCCTTTCAGGGCGTGGTCAAGGTGAGGTCAGGATGACTCTTAATAGGTTTTTAAGGGACTGCAAGGCACATGGGAGCCCTTCTCTCTGGCCTGCCTGTCTTGCTGCCCCTGGCACGCTCTGGCTTGCGTTTGGCTGGTGTTTATCTAAATCAAGATATCTTAACCTTACGGACTTGTTATACCTAACCATTGAGCCACCTCTCCAGCTCCCAGAGTTTTAAAATAGAAACACTCCAATAAAAGAGTGGGCAAATGTCTGGGCATGAAAGTTGAACAGATACATAGAAGGGACCCCAGGTGTCTGCCATTCTTTCAATGTTCATTATGTACTCTGAATCTCCCCTTCCTAACCACTAAGATAGCCAGGTGCTCAGTTTGGACCCCCCCCCCATTGCTAGGGAGGGCCGGTAATGCCACAGCTCCTCCCACTTCCAAATCCATAGGCACAGAAGGGACCCTGATACCAAGTGAGTGACTGAAGAGCAAATGCACTTGGATGGGGACCCACCAGGAGGGTGAGAAAGGACGTATGTGCCATGAAGGAAGGAGAACTCCCTCTAAGCACCAATGACTATGGCCATGATGGGAACCACAGCCCAACTCAGAATGGACGGCTCAGAGTCCAGGCCCTTCAAGAGTGAAGGTGTGGGTTGCCGCCACACAGGTAAAGACCCCTGCAGGGGCTTAGGGCAGCAGAAGGGGTGGAGGGATGGAAGGCAGCTGTAACTATCAGCCAGATCCAAGTAGCCGGGCTCAGAAATGATAAGCTGTATGGAGACTTCCTCCATGTTTTAGGATGAGTCTGTGTGGACACTAAGCCAATGTCCCTACTTTCTTCCCTTCTCTATCCTCTCCTCAGGTGGACCAACTTCCCCTTAGCACGTGAGCACTGTTAACTCTAAGTACCTCGTGGGGTGTAACTTGCAGGATAGAATCAAGAATATTAATATTAGCCATTACCCCAGGTCTTATGCCCTCATGGTAAAACAGTTACTGTGTTTTCAGTTGTACTAAGTACCTAGGCACTATAGGAGAGGCACCCAAGGCAGGCAAGGCTGGCAGACACCCCCCTGAGGCAGACGATTGACTGTAAGCCACAGTGGGTGGCCGAGAACACTGTGCACACATGTGTGTTCACAGAGCTGTAACTGACAACTAAGTCATGGCTTATTCACAGAGTGGTCATCTGGTGCACCTCCAAACTGGGAGTGCCAGGAAACTCAGGGAAAGCTGAGGGGCCATCTGGAGAAAGGATGGCAATGGGGACAGGCAAAGGAGGATGCTAAGGACCACTGCAGTGTGGGTGTGGACTGTGAGCACTTCAGTGGTCAGTTCCCTGGTGGATGTGGGCTGTGCAGCACCTCAGCCATGAGTTACCTGGCAGTGTACCATGGGCAGTTCAGAGAGGAGGCCTGTTCTTAAGACACACAAACTTATTCATGTTTGGAGGGGCATGGGATACCTGATTCACCAAAGGACACGCATACACACCAAACACACACACACACACACACACACACACACACACACACTCACATATTCACCCACATACTTGCAATATACACATACACACTCACCACATTCTCACACTCACACTGTCACATACATACACACTCACACATATACACACTCACACACTCACACTCTCTCGAACTCACTCACACATATACACACAAAGAAAAATAAACACACAAAAGAATAAGAAGAAAGTGAAGGAGACAAAGAGCTCGGGGGGCTTCTAGAATGAGACTTCCTAATCTGTTTTGGGGACTGAGGACACTTAAAATGACAGAAAATACGCCTTTCTGCCGACCGAGAGCCCTCATTCAGTGGCTGATGGAAACAGAGACAGACATCCACAGATATACACTGAGCTGAAATCGGGAATTTAGTTGAAGAGAGGGAGGAATGAAGAGCGAAGGGGTCTGTACCAGGTTGGAGAAACCCACAGGAACAGTTGGCCTGAACAAGGGAGAGCACATTGACCCCAGATGCTGTCGGGGAGGCCAGTACAAGACTGATCCAGACCCCTGAACATGGATGTCAATAAGGAGGCCTCTGCACTCCAGGGAGCCTCTGGTGGTGGATTAGTATTTTTCCCTGGTGCAAGAAGGGACTTTGAGAGCCCATCCCATGTGAAGGGTTACACTCTGGCCCTGGACACATGGGGAAGGGCCCAGGCCCAGCACAGGAAGATTTGGTGGACTTTGCAGAGCCCCTGTTGAGGGCCCTACCCTGCCTGGGGAGTGGTGGGTGGATGGGGTGGGGGTAGGCTGGGGGTGGGGGGGAGGGATGGGGGTGAGGGGAGGGAGAGGGAGAAGGGACTTAAATGTGAAACAGGCTTGTTCCCTAACTAGAACTAATAAATAAATTTTTAAAAAATGACAGAAAATACAAATCTATATTTTTAAAAAGACTATGTACAGTCAAGTGGTGCCCACTTACAATCCAGCACCCAGGAAGCTAAGGCAGGAGAACTGCTAAAATTCTAGACCATCCTAGGCTATATAGTGGATTCTAGACTGGTCTAGGCTACAAGGTGAGACAATGTCTTAAAAATAAAACAACAACAAAACAGTGTCAGGGGTAAAATAAAAAATATAATTTACAGTTATATAATTTCCTGGAGGAGCTATTATATTATGCTGGAGAGATAGCCAGACTCTTGCCTTTAACAATTAAAATTTTTATGTGGCCAATAATAGAAACAAAATGCTATCAGTATGACTTTCAAATATGCATCCCTTTTGTAATTAGCAATTTCCTAAGCACTTAAGATTGTTGAGTTTGGCACTACAGAAAAATAAAAAAAATTAAAAAAAAGCTGAGTACGTTACATCCTCGAGCAAACATGAAAGGATGGAAACGCTAATATAATTTACCTGGAGTGCACGTCTAAGATCCACGGCAATTAACCTGATGCTGAGCAGGGAGAGAGCAGTCACAAGGCCGATCAAGATCACATGCTCCAAGGCTTCTCTGAAAAGCCTTCAGGTGGCTGCTTCCACCTGCCACGCTTCTCTCCAGCCCTTCAGGGACCACTGAGCCAGGATGTGCCCAATGCTCTGCTCTGCCACCTCACCTAGTGCCTCAGAACAAATTTCTTTATGCCAGTATCATGACTGGATCACGTGAATTACCCAGAAACCCTGCAAGTGTGTTGCACCTGCTTCACTCAGGTGAACAAGCTCACAAAACCCAGGTTGTGTTTCTCTGGCACTTGTGTATGTTTCAGCTTTAAACATAGAAAGGGAGAGACTTTGGGCCAGTAAGATGGCTCAGTGAGTAAAGGAGCTTGCCACCAAGCTGATCACCTGAGTTTGATCCTCAGGATCTATGGGTAGGAAAGAAGTGACTTCCACAGGTGCACCCACACACACCCCACACCCACACCCACACCCCCCCACACACACAAATAAACAAATAATTCTATGGTGGTGGCACACACCTTTAATCCCAGCACTTGGGAGACAGAGCAGGCAGATCTCTGCCAGTTTGAGACCAGCCTGGTCTACAGAGTGAGTTCCAGGACAGCCTCCAAAGCTACAGAGAAACCCTGTCTTGAAAAACCAAAATAATAATAATAATAATAATAATAATAATAATAATAATAATAATAATAATCAACACTATTTTTAAAAGGAAGGGTAGCTTAAGTAGCACTCATGGTGTAAAGACCGGAGGACAGTGAAATAGGAGCAAGTCAGCAGTGGGAGACACCGCAAGCTTGCAGCACTCAGACAGGAGACGCCAGAAACTCAATGGCCCAAGAATAAAAATAAAATTATCCAAAGGGCAGACAGTGAACACTTGCCATAATCGTGTTGTGCAGAATAACAAAAAGCTGTGGTAATAAAATCATCTGTATTGCATTTTCTTACAAAGTTTCAAAGGTTAAGCCAAGAAACTCCAGATTCAACATGAAAAAATGTACAACCTAAAATACTGTCTTGGAAGAGCAGTGTCTGTCTAGAAACTGAGCTACAATGCAATAAAAGACTTCACTGTGATGCGATGAGATCAACTAACTCAACAGATTTACTTCAAGCTTTGGTGTACAGCACAAGACACCGTACACAGCAGTGCAGTTCATCATAACACCAAACGGTGCAACATCAGGGAACAAGCCTAGCCAGGTACAAATAAGCAAAGAAAAACACCATGATTGTGGGCAGGAAGAATCAGGTCCACCTTTGCCTTAGCATGATCCCCGTGCAAGGCTCAGCAGGAAGTTTTGTAAAAAGCTGATCAACAAACTCCAACACGTATGTGAAAGAAGGCAGACATCAAAGGTAGAGGCTGGAACTATGTGGGAACATGTTCAACTCCAGCCTTCCACATGCAGTGCGTGCACACAGAGCAGTGGGCAGAACAGAGGACAGACGTGCAGAGACACAGCCAGCGGCTTTTTAAACAAGATGCAACTCAAGGCAGAGAGAGAGCTTTTGAGGGACTCCCGAACCTCTGTCGACTATGACTGCTGAACAACAGGAACCGCTACAGAAGTTGCAGCCAAACAGACCCTAAGAGGACTGTGACTCTAGATGATAAACTCGGTAGAAAGAACGAAGAAGAAGTGCTTTGCTATTTTGGGGTTAGCCAAGGTCACTAACAGCCTGCCCATCTGTAGAAGAAAAACACAGCAAAGTGCACTTTGGTACACATTAGAGCTTCTGTGTTAGAAGTTTCAAGAGAAGCCTGAGTATTTGGAGGATTATGCCTGCAAGTCATGTGTCCGGGAAAGGCCCTGCATGTAGACCCTCGGAAGAACTCTGAAAACTCCACTCTAGGCACAATTCAATAAAAAATTACTCGAGTAAAAGAACTTAGTGCTTCTACCCCAAAACATAATATTGGTGCGTGGAGCCATGTCCAGCATCTTAGCCACTGGAACTAGGGATCAGACTCTCATGTGTCCCACATACGGGATAATAAAAGGAACCTTGAACAGTAGGTTCATGAGGGAGGGGGGAAAAGGCACACAGTTAGCAAAATAGACACCACACCACATGCCTGGCTGCTCCCAGCTGACCTGACTAGCCCACATTGCCAGTCCTCAGTGCTTCCTCTGGATTCATCTCAGTTCCAACAGGAGCCAAGAAATATAATAAAACATCGCTAACTGCCTCCCTGGTGCACTTTCATGGCTTTTAAGTTTAGCATTTTTAAGTCATGTTTATTTATGTCTATGTGTAGTATATGTCTCTGTCTCTCTCTGTCTCTGTTTCTCTCTCTCTCTCTCTCTGTATGTGTGTGTGTGTGTGTGTGTGTGTGTGTGTGTGTGTGTGTGTGTGTGTGTCCAGGGCAAGCATGTGGAGGTCACAGGAGTCAGTTCCCTCCTTCAAACAAGTGGACACTGAGGATAGAACTTGGATTGTCAGATTTGGTGGCAAGCACCTTTACCTACTAAATCATCTCGATGGCCCCCTTGGTTAAACTTTTTGTTGTTGTTTTATATTGTTTAGTATTCTGAGACTGGGCTTCTCTGTGTAGCTTTGGCTGCCCTGGTACTTGCTCTATAGGCCAGGCTGGCCTCAGACTCAGAGACCCACCTGCCTCTACCTCCAGGGCACTGGAATTAACAGTGTGAGCCACCATAACTGTGGGTGGTGATGGACACTTTTCCATGTGGATTTAAATCTTCACAAGAATCCCTCTTTCCAAATGACTCTAGTTTGTGTCAAGTTGAAAGAAAACTAACCAACACATTCTTCTATAGCACAAACACTGACAATTAAGCCAATTTCAAATGATTTGAGAAGAAATAGTCTAATAAACTGCCAGACAAATATTACCCATCCACCCACACTGGCTCTGTGTTTGTCATACAGGACAGTGTCACAGACCACATGGACCCAGCACATCCAGACCCAACAAGAGGCAGCCAAGATGAACCAATGGGTGAGGTGCATCCACCCTGTATTCCGTGCTGACTGAGTCCATGAGAACACCTTCCGAAGGTTACTAGATTTCAAACAAGTTTTCTGAAAACAAAAGAAAGTCTTATACTTCATATTGTCATGCTACACATATGTCATGGGGAGCTCTCAGAGCTGAAGCACACTGACTAGAGAGACCCAGAAAGCCAACAACTGCCTTGAACACAGGGACAGGCTGGCCAGTTGAGGGAGAGGCACTGAGGGCTCACCCCACAGCTTCCTTACCACACCCACATCCTGCACCCCAGGAGGCTGTAGCTCTTCTAATCTCCAGTGTCTTCTCCCACCAGCCCTTCCCCAGTGCCTTCCAACATCCACAGACACTGCTGCAGACATTAGAAAACACACATCTCCCCACAGTGCACACCTATTTTGCCCCCATGAAGGGCAGTCTCCATATCCCCCCTACCCAGGCCAGCCCAGGTCCAGCAGAAAGACTCCACCCACCATATTTGCATAGTGTATTTATGTATTGTATTCACCATACATCTGGCCTCCACACACCAAGACCCTCAGCACATTCTCCTCTCACTTGCCGATTCTCCACAAGACACTCCTCGGCCATCTGCCCTCCAACTTCAGCTGGCTGGCACTTGCTATGCCGTCAGGACTTCAAGCAAGGCTTACATGAAGCAGTAACCCCTAAGTGACCCCCTCAGTGGCCCCAGGGAGCCATCCATTTCCTCTCATCTTCCTGCATTAGGTTCTTAACTTTCCCAAGACAACGGTTCAGGAATCACCAAGAAGGCAAGCCTCCAGGCACACGGGTGAGAGGTTATCTTAATTGAGTTAACTGAGAGGCCCACTGTGGGTGGCACCATTCCCTAGCTGGGGTCCTGGGCTGTATGAGTGGAGAAGCAAGCCGAGTTCACCCTTCTTTCCCCCCACCCCCCCCACCCTGTGTCCCCTGGCTAGGAACAATGGGAATCAGCACTATGGGAAAACTAGTGTGGTGGGAAGCCACGGAGAGTTCCAGAGGAAGGGAAGTGCCAGCTGGGCCTGGAGGTGTACACGGGCTACAGAAAGAATTTCGAACGCTCTGATGCAGGGACTTTGAACTGAGATAACACTGCAACTTCATCTCAGAAAGAGCAAGTCCCTGCAGGGACGTGGAGGGTGGAAGGGATGAGCCACTGCACTGCAGGGTCTCAAATGTGCTGGGAAAGCTGCACCATCCAGTGGCCCAGGGACCCATTTGCGAGAAACCCACATTTGATGCTTATCAGCTGGTCAGCAGTGTGCTTGCTGGAAGCTTCCAACTGCCAAAAGGCCTGTGGGGAATCATTTTAATAAAGTGGGCAATTGTTTTATAAGGCATTTGAAAATCCAGCTTGCAAGTTCAGAGCTGAGGATATCTGAGACAAGACACCTGAACACTCAGCCCTGGGTTAAGATGAAATTCCACATTGGGAATTCAAACCCTTCACCAACAGTCCTAAGGAACTACACACACACACACACACACACACACACACACACACACACACACACACACACACACACCAAACAAACAAAACCCACTTTCTCCACATAAGTGCCAAAGAATGCTTTAGAAAACTAGGGTTGCAGGCATTTCAACAAAGTGAATGGCATCGTCCCTCAGACTTGGAAAATCCCCAGGTACCCAAATCCTGAGGTGCCCAAGGCCCTAATATAAGATATCCTACTTGTGTGGAACCTGGACCCATGCACCCACACAGTTCCCATCCCACCACTGTAAGAATGTGAGCTGGGTGGTCTGTGGTGGCGCATGCCTTTAATCCCAGCACTTGGGAGACAAAGGCAGGTGGATCTCTGTGAGTTCTAGGACAGCCTGATCTACAGAGTGAGTGCCAGGACAGGCAGGGCTGTTAGAGAAGCTCTGTTTCGAAAAGAAAAGAATGAAATAGATTGTAGTGCCCCCTTCTCAGCATAAGATGCGCTTAGAGTTCTTTAGAGTGACTGGGAAGCAGAGGTGGGTGCTGAGGTCCTTCTGCCCCTTATCTCAGAACCCCAAAGCTGGAGCATTTCAGGCAGTCTGCTGCGTGACTGAGCCCAGAGAAAACGGGGCTCTCTCAAGCCCAAAATCATTCATTAGATAAGGCTTTGCATCCTAGGCCAAGAGGATTGGAATTTGGGTGGCAGTCAAGTCAGGCACATGGGAAGAGAGAACAGGATTTTCTGGAGACTGGTTGGGACAGGGACTACTTTAAAAACCTCCATCTTCTGACAAATCAGCACTCCAGCCCTTTGTGCCTTTTCCCTATGCCGATGCCACTTTCTGCAGAACAGTGCAGTGAAGACTGCCTTGGTGTCACCAGCTCTTGAATTCACTTTTATACAGCGAGGATCCTCCTGTGCACATGTCTATCCTCCAGTCCTCCCCTCCTCCCACCTTCCCCCCTCCCATCGTCCCATCATTGTCCCATCTTCCCATCCCCTCATCATCCCTGATGTGAAACACTGCGTGTTCAGAGAGTGTGGACCAGGGGAAGTGCAGCATTTGTCACAGATGTGATTTGCTTAGGAGCGTTCTCAATCTGCAGCTTCTTGAGTTCGTGGGTGTCGAAGCTGCTGTTGTGGACAGCCACTGTTTTCAAACACAGAAATGAGGTTGGGGGCTGAGCACTCCTGAGGATGGCAGGGGAGACATTTCTCAGGAGGTGGAGAAAGGAGGGGAGGAGTGAGAAGGGAGCAGAGGCAAATGGTGACATCAAAGGGAACAAACTGACTGAGGCTGCTTTGCAGGCCCGAGTCACAGAGTCCAGCAGATCTCTCCCCTGGTTAGAGTCATAGCATGAGCCTGGTGTGATGTGGCGTGTCTGTACAGTTAGGAAGGGGATGAAAGTAAAATTAGGACACCAGTTAGGAAGGTCCTGAAACATCTGGGAGAGAAGATAACGGTGTAGGCTACAGTAGCGGCATGGAGAAGCACAGTGACAGGCAGGGTGACTGTGTCAATGACCTCCCAGAATGTGGGGCCCTGGGTGTCTGGAGAAAAGTGGAGCCATCAATTCCCATAGGAAGCAGAGCAAGGAATCAGAAGTGTGAGTTCTTGTGTGCACATGAACCTGTGTGCGTGCGTGCGTGCGTGCGTGCGTGCGTGCGTGCGTGCGTGCGTGCGTGCGTGTGTGTGTGTGTGTGTGTGTGTGTGTATGTGTGTGTGTGTGTGTGTGTGTACTAAGCCAAGTACATGTATGTGTACTATATGTATAGTCCCTCATGAGTGCTGTGCATAGTCTCTGCATGGAAGGGTGTTGTTGTGCTGTGTACATGTGTGCACACTTTCCTGTACATGTATAATGTATTAGATGTACTGAGTGTGTGCTTGGGTGCCCTGTGTGTTCTAATGGCTGAGTGTGAATGTGGAGGTTTGCCAGCCGGTGAATCATGGGTCAAAGGTCTGGAGCCCAGGAGTGTTCACGTGTTGCTTTGGTTCCAGGTATGAGAAGGCACAGGGTAGCAGGCACGTGACACACTAAAAGGGACCTTTCCTGTCTTCCTCTGAGCAGTGATGACTTTGGCTGCCTCTAGAATTTGAGTGATGGCTTAAGAGGAAGACAAACAAGTTTTCTTGGGAAACAGATGTGGCCCTTCCATCAGCTTTCACCTCAGACCTCTAATCCATCCCCAATTCCGAGGGTGCTGAGGCTGTAGGGTGGGGCAGGTCCCCCACCTGACCCAGGCTGACCGAGTGGCTGCCAAGACCACCTTGCCAGTATCTAACAATGGCTCTTCCCTCTCCTCGGTGTCTCTCTCTGCAGGGCTTCATGATCCCAGTCGGAAACCAAGGAATCTGTGGCTCCTCAGGGCTCACCTGCCCGCTGCTCTGTAGCCCTTTCTACTGAAGATTCAATTAGCAGAGCTTAGCTGAGTGTTCATCTCCGCTATCAGGAAGATCAAAGGGACATTTAACTCTCCCCTCAGTGGAAGCTGCACTAGGCAGGCAGAACCACTGATGCTGAATCAAAAGGAGACACTTGTCTTCCCTCTCCCATGGTGGAAGGTAACTCTGAGCTAGAGGACACTGTGCCAATAACATGGGGAGGGGAGCTGGGATGTCCATCGGGAAAGGATCAGTCAGGGAGAATGGGGGTGCAGGGGGCGATCACAGGAACATGTCCCACTCTTAGGCCACATGTAGAATGCTTAGTTGCCACCAAGCAGAGGTCACCCAGCTATCAATGTCTGAAGACACTACATGCCTATTCTACTTTAAGGCACAAAACTTCGGAATCAATCATTTTATGAACCAGAAAACAGATAGGTAGCTTTGCTCATTAAGATTGACAGCAATGAATCCTAAACTGTTTTCTTTGTCTGTAAACAGGGTCTTGTGTAGCCCAAGCTAGCCTCAAATTCATTACTTAGTCAAAGATATCCTTGAACTCTGAGCCTCCGCCTCCCAAGTGCTGGAGTGTGCCACCACACCCAGTTTGTGTGTGCTGGGGATTGAATCCAGGGTTTTGTGTATTTGAGGCAAGCATCCTACCCACCAAACCACATCACCAGTCCCTAGAATGTCTTAATGGTGTTATCTATAGTTTTTAGTGTTCCAGTGTTTCTGTGTGGTCATCACACTTTGTAGAATAAGGACCCAGGATGAATCAAGTCCATCTCAGGCTCTACAGGAAAAGCGCTCAAAATGTTCTTTTCCAACAGCTTGATGAGACGTTGGCCATGGTTTTGTCCACATGTTCTTTCTCCCCGCCCCCAATCAGGAAACACACTCTCTGATTCTCAAAACTGGTGGGAAGACTAATTCTTATGCCTGGGCCCCAAGAATCAAATGCAATCCATGAATTCTTTCTAGACAAATGTTATTTTAAATCATACTAAAAATGATTGAGAGAAACATTAAAAAATAATTAAGAGTTAAAATGAAAAATAAAAACAATAAAGACACAAGATTAGAAAGAAAGAAATAAAAACAATTATTCAGTCAGGTTGTAGATCAGCCTAATGAATTCACATATACACACTTAATGCATACATACTTACATGCACACACAAATGTACACACACATACCACAAATGTACTACACACAAAAAAATATACATGAACCACACACACACACACACACACACACACACACACACACACACACACAGGAGCATGAACACACACACAGGCATACACAGGTATACACAAACACACACATTGGTGCTCACACTGGTTTATGCATGTATATTATACAGAGACACACTGGTGCACACATACAAAAATCACATACATGAACCACAGATTCAAGTGCACACACACAGGTACACATATACATACACACTTGTGTGCACACACACACAGATACACAACAGACACAGACACACACCACACAGGTGCACACACAGACATGCACCCACCTAACTAGAACTACTAATCTAGTTTGGATCCCAGGAGCTAACTGTAGAACACGTTGTATTTCCGAATCCCAACAATGAACAATCAAAAGTGCAAACAGTTCCAGCTCAACACTACAGAAGCAGCTTCTGTACTTAGGAATGAACTCACTGAGAAGCTCAAGACTGGAAAAGATGGTGGCCTGGGGCTGCCCCAAGCTGCCGAAGCAGCAGAGAGTGTTCACTAATAGGGTCAAAATGGTGGCTCCCAGCAGCGAGGATTCAAGGCTGTCCATCACAGACCCAGAGGAAACTGGAAAGGGATTACTAAAACACCTCACACAGAATTGTAAAGTGTCCAGAATCGTCCCCAAACAACCTTAAAACAGAGCATATTGCAGACTTTAACTTCCCAGTTCCAAACCTTGCTCTAAAGCCAGGGGCACAAACGCTGGCCTAAGCCGACACAAGAGTAAATGGACAAGTCAGAAGCCGCACCAACCCAATTCTACAGTCAATTTTCAGCAAAGATTACCAGAGACAATCCAGTGGGAAAAAGAAAATGCCACGCATAAAAAAAGGGATAGGAGCATAGGTGAGATGGCTCGGCTGATAAAATGTGGTCCTTGCCATGCCTGACAGCCTCTGTGCAATCCCCAGAACCCACACGAGAGAAGGAGAGAGCCGACTCCCAAACAAAAGTTGTCTTCTGATCTCTCCTGTGATCATGCCTCTCCTGTGAGTCCCGGCATGCATGTGTGCACCCAACATGAAAATAAATAACTGTAAAATACTTTATACAAATAAAGCAATAATCTTCATGCCATAGATTTAAAAATCTTACCCCAATAAGCCAAATACTAAACACAAGAGAAAAAAACTGAAACTTTTAGAAGAACCCATTAAGCAAAAACATCTTAGATATGACTCTGAGCTATGATCAAAGAGAAAAATGTACAAACTGGACTGCATTAATATTAAAACCTTTTGGTTTCAAATGCCACCAGTGAAATGGGAAAGAAGGTATTGACTACAAGAGCACATTTTCAAACACTTCCGTGACAATGACAAAGGCAACCCAATTCTAAAGGGCAAGATATTTAAATAGACATTTCTCCAAAGACCATTTAGAAATGGTTAATTATTCAAACACCCTCAATACCCTTAACTGTAAGGGAATGAGAAATAGAACCCACAATGAGATGCAACCAAACAGACCAAACAGAGCAGCCAGGGGCAGGCTCTGAGGAACCAGAGCCCCCACCAGGCATGCGCAACAGTGTAGCCGCTTTAGGAGGAAGTCTGCTTTGTGGTGGCTCATGCCTTTAATCCCAGCACTTGGGAGGCAGAGGCAGGTGGATCTCTGTGAGTTTGAGACCAGCCTGGTCTACAAGAGCTAGTTCCAGAATAGCCTCCAAAGCCACAGGGAAACCCTGTCTCGAAAAAAAAAAAAAACAACAACAACAACAACAAAAAAAAAGTTTAATGTGAATTTACCGTATGATCCAGCAACTCTACTCTGGGGTGTACATCTAAGGAAAATGAATGGCTGTACACAGAGAGAGACAGAGAGAGAGAAAGACAGAGACAGAGACAGAGACAGAGACAGAGAGAAAGACAAAGACAGGAGAGACACACAGAGAGAAACAGACAGACAGAAACAGAAAGAGAGGTTTGTAAATATTCACAGGTCACAGCAACTTTGTTCGGAATGGACAAAAGTAGATC
The DNA here is from genome assembly GCF_003668045.3 of Cricetulus griseus. Classification (NCBI taxonomy): domain Eukaryota; kingdom Metazoa; phylum Chordata; class Mammalia; order Rodentia; family Cricetidae; genus Cricetulus; species Cricetulus griseus. Next base: position 92,628,072 of record NC_048597.1, read on the forward strand.
AGATCCAATGGCCTCTCTCCTCCCATATGGGTAAACAAAGTGCTGTATGTCCATACATAGCCCTGAAAGGGAATGAAGCACTAACATAGGCAGCAGCAGATGAAATCAAGGAAAACCTCGTCACCAGGGAAAGGGGCCAGACACGGAGATCACGGCCCCATGCAGGGTGAGTCTCCCTCTATGAGAAATACCCAGATAGTCCAACTCTCAGGCACAAAAAGCAAGCCTGATGCTTCTCAGGGCATTCTCAGTGAGAATAGGTTTGGCTCCAAGTGAGGGTGGAAGGGGCCTTCCCGAGGCATAGAAGTGTCTACCTGGTGTGAACACGCAGAGACCTCTTGAGTAAATGTCTCCTATTTTGGAGAGGCAGCTCTGGAAACCGCCCCTGGTGTTCGTCACCAGCTGGGGAGGAACTGAGCCATTTCCTTGCTCTGCCCTCCCAGTTGTGGCGTTATACACTCTGACTCAGGACAAACACCCACCAACGGCCTTAAGGCTTAAACCCTCTGTTTCCAAATAGCTCACCCCCACGATGCAATACAGGGAAAATACACAGGGGTGAAGCGAATGGCTAACCACCCGGTTCCTTCAGTTCCCCCTCTTCAGCTCTACATGGTATGCAGCACCAAGGGCTCTATGCAGAGGTCACTGTGGCATCACCAGGTCTCGCTGCTGCCATGACAGTACCAGATGAAGAAGCAGAACTCACCGATTTTCTGATTGAAAATCTTGTCAAAGGTTATTTCGTTTCTTTCTGCAAGATACCTCTGCATCACGCTCCGGATACTGCAAGATAAGAGGGGCTGTTAGGGTGCGGTGCACAGTGCCCGGCAGATGCTCCAGTGTGAGCACACTAGGGGTGCTGGTTGAGGAAGCTAGGGGTGCTGGTTGAGGAAGCTGGGGGCATTCTGGAGATGGGACCTGGCTGGAGGAAATGGGTTGCTGGGAGTATCATGTACTGCCTGACCTTAGGTTTTTTGTTTGTTTTTGGTTTTGTTTGTTTGTTGACCCAGATGTGAGCAAGCAGCCACAGACTCTAACAACCACAGCTACAAGCCTTTCCTGCCACCATGCCTTCCTGGCCACCATAGACTAAACCATTGTCTTAGTCAGGGTTACTATTGTTATGATGAAAAACCATGACCAAAAGTGAGTTGGGAAGGAAAGGATTTATTTGGCTTATGCTTCCACATCATAGCTGTGGTGGTTTAAATAAGAATGGACCCCATAGCCTCCTGTTTGAATGAGTAGGGAGGGACATTAGGAGGTGTGGCCTTGCTGAAGGAAATGTGCCCCTGGCAGTGGGCTTTGAGGTTTAAGAAGCGCTCTCTCTCTCTCTCTCTCTCTCTCTCTCTCTCTCTCTCTCTCTCCCTCCTCCCTCCCTCCCTCCCTCCCTCCCTCCCTGCTGCCTGCAGATACAAATGTAGAACTCTCTGTTCCTTCTCTAGTACCATGTCTGCCTGCATGCCACCATGTTTCCTGCCTTGATGGTAATAGACTAAACCTCTGAACCCGTGAGCCAGACCAAATTAAATATTTTTCTTTATAAGAGTTGCTGTGATCATGGTGTCTCTTTACAGCAACAGATCTTTAACTAAGATAGTAGTTCGTTGTTGAATGAAGGAAGTCAGGGCAGGACCTCAAACAGGGCGGAATCTGGAGGCAGGAGCTGATGCAGAGGCCATGGAGGGTGCTGCTTATTGGTTTGCTTCCCATGGCTTGCTCAGTCTGCTTTCTTAGAGAACCCAGGACCAGCAGCCCGGGGATGGCACCACCATTATGGGCTGGACCCTCCTCTATCAATTACCAATTAAGAAAATGCCCTACAACATTTTCTCCGTGGAGTTTCTCCTCCTAACTTGTGTCAAGCTGACATAAAACTGGCCAGCACAACCTTCAAACTATAAATCAACATAAACCCTTCCCCGTTTCTTGTTATGCGTTTAGTCATGGAGACCCAAAAGCAGAGAACTACTGTTGGGGGTGGAGGTCATGGCTGTGACCGCCTGACCATTTATCTCTTAGGCCTGATGAGCCAGTTTGCAGAGGAATTTGGAAGAGTTTGGATCTAGAGACCAGAGGAACCCTTAAATGCTATTAGCAGAACTTAGTGGACTATTCCAGGAGATGTTCAGAAGGCCAGAATGTCCAAAACACCCAGACAGTGGAGGCCACACCCAGCAGGTCCATGGGGACAAGAGCTTCCTTGAGGGCCAGGGATAGCAACCATTCACATTACACTCTGGCAAAGAGTGTGGCCAAACTTGAGTGAGGCTGAACTAAAATGGGGTGAGGAGAAGAGGCTGCCTCAGGATATTATGGCATTCAGGCCAGGGTGTGGCTATTGCTCAAGCTTCTTCAACTCAGTGACATAGAGCAGAAAGATGAATGTGTGAGAGACAAGCAGTTCATCAAGGACTGGGCAGGAATGTGAGTAAAGCTGTGGATAAAGTCCCTCAGGGGATGTTGAAAAGTCAGGGCCTTATAACTGTGATTAATGAAGAAACTCCGGACTCAGAGCTGGGACAGCAGAGAGGACCTACTTACCAGAAGCCTAGGGTGTTGCAATGCAAGGGTCATGGCTGAGTAAAGAACATCACCCCACTCCCACCCCCAGGCATTCAAGAAGAGTGCTTTCTCATTCCCAGCCACAGAAGGCAGCTGTGGTCCACAGGGATGGGGGGGGGGGATGAGGGAGGATGGGGATGAGGAGGTGGATGGGGAAGGAGCCAGGGCAGCAGGCCACATCTCAGATGAACAGAATGAACGGACATCCACTCGGGGCTGGTTTTGCAAGTGTGAGGATGCATGGAGGTGTGCACCTAGGTTCCAGAAAGCTGCTGAACCCTGGCTGTGTGTAACAGGATCACAGTCCCTGTGGGGAACTTGTGAGAAGGTAAAGGTTAAGATTCAATGGGAAACCCAGGATATTGGGAGATCCCAGAGACAGGAAATATCTGACAAAGCTACAGGTAGCCAGTAGATCAGGTCCAAGAGTGTGGTCACAGATGCCACAGGCAACAGAGTTGAGGGTGTGGGTGGCTGAGTCTGTTGGAAGCCAAATGATGCCACCAAGAGCCTTGATTTTAGACCTGGGGGCTGTGGGACCAAGGGTCTGCTCTTTGTTTGGTCTTTCCTGTGTCTAGTATCTCTGTCAATTCTAGAGTTTACATATCACCCTTCAGGGGGGTTTGATGGAGTTGAAGACAGACAGTTATGGTTATTGTTTTTCTTAGTAATGATAAAAGATAAGTTACACATAAAAATTTAGACTCACAAAGATAGGATAGATGATAGGATATTTTCTATAAATTTTGCCAAATGTTAATAGACTAAATATTGTTGACTGTAGTTCTTGCTTGATAGCTGTTTTGTTATATATAATTTTACTATGTTAAAGTTAAAACCTTTTGTTTTATTTAGACAGAAAAGAAGAGATGATGGGGCAAGTTCTTCTGTATATATGTTTCTCTTATTGGTTGATGAATAAAACACTGTTTGGCTAATAGAGGCAGGGAGATAGGTGGGACTGGGAGACGAGGAGAATGCTAGGGAGAGAGGCAGAGAAGCCGAGAAGAGACATCTTGCTTCCAAAGGAGTAACATGCCGGATTATAGATAAGCCACAGCCTCGTGGCCATCAGCCAACAGTTTTATAATTAATATAGCATCTGTGTAAACACAGACTAAAGAGGCTGTGGGACCAGGCAGGACAAAAAACTCTAGTGACAGTCTAGGCATCATCTCACCCCACCCCCTTTTGGAATGGGAATATTTACTCTACGCATGCATGCTGGAAGTGAGGAACATATTTGTAAAGTTGCAGACACTTACAGTTAAGAGTTTGCCTTCAGTCCCAGAAGATACTTTAGACTTTTGGTGATTTTTTGAGACAGGGTCCTGGAACTCTCTGTGTACCTCAGGCTGACCTTGAACTCACAGAGATCTACCCGCCTCTCCCTCCCAAATGCTGGGGTTGAAGGTGTGCGCTGCCCAGACCCGGCTGAGACTTTGAACTTTTGGAAACAGTGTGGGCACAAGAAGGCCTCTGAAATGAGACTAGACACAGCTGCACCATGAGGTGGCTGTGAGCCTGAGGGGTCACAGGAAGAAAGTTGGGCTTTGGTGTAAAATGTACCCCAGAGGATCATGTCTTTGAACTCTTGGTTGCAGCTGGCAGTGCTGGTTGGAGTCTGTGTGGTTCCTTTAGGACATGGGGCACAGCCAGAGGAAGTGTGCCATTAGAGCATGGGCCATGAGGTTCACGGTCAGAACCCACTTCCTGTATCTCCACTTCCTGATCCATCCAGATGTAAGCAAGCAACTTCATGCTCCTGCAGCCACACACAGCTCAGGCCGCCATGCTGTCCCCACCAGGAGAGACCGCACCCTCAAAAAGTGTGATGAAGTAAACCCTTCCTCCCTTCTGCTGGCTCTGTCGGGCATTTAGTGACAGCAACGGGAAGAACAATCAATACAGTGGCATATTTTAAAGACAACATTAAAAGTGTAGTGTGAGCAACCCTGAACCACAGGAGGAGTGGGGAGATAGTCACTGTCACTCAAGAATATCGGTTGTATGACAGATTCCTTCCGCTGCTATCCAGGACTGCAGGAATGGTCCAGGGACTGACAGCAGCCAAGACTCCAGCCATCACCCTCTCCCAGGACAAGGGGCAACTCTGTATATGGAGAATCCAACTCAGAAGATGCCAAAACTTTACCCTCAGTACTGCCTCTCTCTAAAGTATGCATGAGTATGTAAATATGCACATACACATTGCATACATACCTCCCATGGGCCCATTCATGCACACACATACTCTGCACACAGTCCCATGCATGCACACATACCCCACATATAGCCCCATGCATGCATACATACCTACACACCCCCATTCATGCATATACATATTCCTCACACACCCCATGCATGTACACACACATTCCTCACACAGCCCCACGCTCACAGACACATACTCTTCACACAGTCCCATGCATGCACACATACCCCACATATAGCCCATGCATGCACACATACCCACACACCCCCATTCATGCACACACACATTCCTCACCCAGCTCCAGGCACACACACACACACACACACTCTGCACACATTCCCATGCAAGCACACATCCCCTGCAAACAGCCCCATGCATGCACACACAACCCACATGTAGCCCCATGCATGCACATACATATTCCTCATACAGCCCCCAGGCATGTACATATACCCCCACAGCCCCAGATATGCACACACATACTCCCCACACAGTCCCATGCAGGCACACATCCCTTGCACACAGCCCAAGATATGCACATAAATGCCACATGTGTACCGAACACCCACAGCCCTATTCACATGCACACATACCATGTGTGTACCCCCACACAGCCCCAGGCATGCATACACAGAAATCCTGCTATCAACCTCTTCCTTAAACAAAAGCAAAAGACCACTGCCCCCCCCAACCTGGGTACCAGATCAGTGTTTTGAAATAATTTCCATACAACACCAATTTTTAAAGTGATTGAAAGGGAAGAGCCTACTTACAATAAAATTTTAAAAAAGAACCTGAAATGCCTTGAAATTAAAATCTTCCAAAATGTGCACAAGACATTTATGGGGTAAATTATGAATCACAAGGAGACAGATGAATGCACCATGGTTATGAGCAGAAAGATTGAACATTAAGAACATTCAAAGATCTGCCAGATTTCATTATAAAGCCGGTCTGAGCCCATCAGGACCCCGAGGGGACTTTCACAAGATGCAGAAACAAGAAACAATTTATATAGAACAACACAGAATCTAGGGCAGGCAGTACATGTCTGAAGAAGGAGAAGTAAGACATCAGGGCTAATTATGAAAGGGACACAACCAGGACACAAAGGAGTGTTGATGTGGAAGGAGCGGAGAGCTCCCAAAGCGAGTGGCATACACACTGAGCTGTGACGTGTGGCAGAGACAGGGACAGAGATGGGAAATGGAGAAGGGGGACTTTTCAGTATGTGAGCCCCAGAGCACTGATTCGAATGGAATGAAATCCAGTCTGCCAGACACTGACAGGGAGTGGACCAGCTGCTTCTGTATTTTACATTTATTTAGTGTATGTCAGCCTGCATAGTTGAAGCGTGAAGGTTGGGGGAACATGTGTAGGGTTTAATTCTCTTTGGGACATGGAATTGCTATTGCCAGGCTTGTCATCAAGTGCCTTTACCCACCTAGCTCCTTACTGGCCCAGAATTACTTTTTAAAACCATTTAAAGACAAACCAAGGTATAATTCATTTTTAATTTTTGATATATAAGTCATGCCTTAGGATTTTTATTGCTGTGAAGAGACACCATGACCAGGGCAATTCTTATAAAGGAAAACAGGGAATTGGGGCTGGCTTACCGTTTCAGAGGTTTAGAGCATTACCATCACAGCAGAAAGCAAGGCTGCATGCAGGCAGACATGGTGTTGGAGACCTAGTTGAGAGTTCTACATCGTGATCCTCAGGTAACAGGAAGTGAACTGAATCCCACCCTGAGTGTTGCTTGAGCATATGATCCCTCAAAGCCCACCCCCACAGTAACACACTTCCTCCAAAGGCCTACCACCTAATAGTGCCACTGCCTATAGGCCAAGCATTCAAACTGTGGTGGCTTGAAATATGTATGGCCCCTATAGACCCATGTGTTTGAGAGTGGCACTATTAGGAGGTATGGCCTTGTAGAAGTAGGTATGGCCTTATTGGAAGAAGTGTGTCCCTGTGGGGGCAGACTTTGAGTCTCAGATGCTCAAGCTACCAGTCCCAGTGTGGGACTCGGTTCACTTCCTATTGTCTACAGATCAAGATGTAGGACTCTCAGCTCCTTCTCCAGCACCATGTCTGCCTGCACGCTACCATGCCCTGCCACGATGATAATGGGCAAAAGCTTTTGGGCAAAACCTTCAGAAGTCATGCTGTGGTCATGGTGTTTCTTCACAGCAATAGAAACCCCCAACTAAGACACAAACACATGAGTCTATGGGAGCCATACCTATTCAAACCATCATGAGTCATAATTAAATGATATCTCAGTGGCATTGTTAGGTGAGCCTTACACAAGTACACACACCCTATAACACCTTGTCCTAACAACAGACATCAAAAGTTCCCATCAGCCCCAGAAGGTAGAATGACCTCCACAGATTCTGGAGTCTAGGCAGCTAGGGGCCTTCCACACAGGCCACATGACACAGATCAAGATGGTGGCCTGCATCTGTCTCCGTGCTGGGCTGTCTCATGAGCGGCCTCCACAATGGGCTGTCTCATCTCATGAGCTTGCTTTTCACTTTAGCCCAGGGACTACGCCCACACTCCATATTGTGAGTCCTTAGCCTTTCCCCAGCCAGGCTTCTGTTTCTGCAGGAATAGCCCAGGGTTTGCTGATCATTTGTCTGTGGGCATTTGTGTTGCCACCAGTTTGGGATTGTTATGAATGATGAATACCTTAAATATACCTGAGTAAGACATTTTAAGGACACATGTTGTCATCTCTTACAGGAAAATACCGAGGAGTTGAGAGCACTGGTTGCCTGGTAAGTTCTATCATCCATCAAGGGAAACCGTAAACTCCGCAGCCACAAGAGCCCCCATCACCTCCCATCTCCTCTCATTCCACTGACAGTGTTTGGTGTTTCAAGCTGCTCCTCCACCCTGTCCACGCTGAGGCTACTCTCTCTAACTTTTAGACAGTGTTGCCATGTGTGGGAGGTCTTATTTCAGTTTGTATTTTAACTTGCACTTCCCTCGAGAGCAGTGATGTTGAACATGTCTGTACACACAGGCCAGGATCAATAAATCTGCATGCTTGAGGAGCCCCATCCAATACTCTTGGCTTTTCACTGGGCTGTTCACCTGGTTATCGAACGTAAGGATTCTTGATGTAGCCTGGAAGGACAGATGTCTATATGACTCTAGTTGTCTCCCCAAAATGGCCCCTAGCATCTTCTCTTTTTTCTCATGGGGTCTTCCCAACACAGGTTTAGTTGATGACTTCCAAGTTGTGGGTCATTTCCTTGATGGGCAATACTGCTTTGTAGTATGCATGCCGCCAAGGCCATCTATATTTTCCTTTACAAGTTTCAGGATTTTTAGAGTTGGAGAGGTGGCTTGATGGCTAAGCACTGGCTGTACTTGCAGAGGACCAGAGTTTGGTTCCCAGCACTCGCACCAGTGACTCACAAACAAATGTGACTCTAGTTCTGGGGATCCAGGGTCCTCTTTGAGGTCCACGCACAGACACAAACAATTAAAACAACAAAATGACTCTTATCTGCAGCTCTCACGTTGGGTGCAATGGTCATTTCAGCTACTGATACTGTAAAAGGCAGGGTCATGTTGTCCCTAATGGTTCACTGCTGTGTGACAAGACTATCTGATCCTCACTGAGTCATCCTGGACCCCTCTGTGGAACCAACAGCACATACCCACAGGTCTGTATTTGCCCCACCCAACCCCTCACACAAGTACAATGTGGTCTGGTCTTTGCTGCTCCTTGGTTGGTTTGGTTAGTTTTGTGGGTGACCTTAATTCTCTCTGAGGTAGCTTGGCAGTCACTGAGCTCTCTCTGGGTATTGATGTAACTGCATCTCACAGCTACTGACATACCTGCCTTAATTTTCCCCCATTCTGATGGATTTTTAATTTCCCCTGATACTCGTTCTGTGTTCTGCAATTTGCTTACGCTCACATGGCTTATTTCTGAGTTCTTGGAGATGTCAGGTCCCTGCCAGTTATTGATTCCAGCTTAATTCTTCAGTGGCTAGAAAGCACAAACCAAATGGTTCTGCTCTCTTTGGATTTGCTGACCTTTGTTTCACCACCCAGCAGGTAATCTATTTTTGAGTCTTTTGTGCATGCGTGAGCAGAATGCTTGACTAGTAAATGCTCACTGGGTCAGGATGAGTAACAGTGTCACTTAGATTTTCCAGATGTGGTATTATTGAGCTCCTCTCTTGTTTTTTTTTTCCCATAAGTTGCTGGGCTGGGGATGCAGAACTCTCCAACTTTAATCCTGACTCTGCCCGTGTCTGCTTTCCATGCCACCTACATTGTGGGGTTTGCTTTTTTGTTTGTTTGGTTGATTTGGTTTGGTTTGATCTTTTGGTTTTTTGAGACAGGGTTTCTCTGTGGAGATTTGTAGATCAAGCTGACCTCAAACTCACAGAGGTCTGCCTGTGTTGTGTTTTGAAGTTCAATTAGACACATGAGCAGGGGGTGCTGTGCCTCAGTGACGAGGGAACCCACCATCATGAAGCCTCTCTTCTAGATGCGTTTCACAGCCCTGGTTCTTCTCCCTTTTTCATTAAAGCCTAACCAGGTTGCTGCAAGTTTCCCTCAGCTGGTGTCTGTGTGGGGTCCACTGCCTGAGCATCTGTATTTCCTAAGTGAGTTTCTGGCTCACAGCGCACAGTTGGGCCTTAGTTTCCTGTTCTGTCGCTGGTGTGTCTTCTGTGGAAGAATACCCCTTCAAATACTTAACTAGGTTTGAGGAGGATTGGTGTTTTGTTATGTAGTTCTTTCTGTATTTGGGATTCCAGTTACCATATATTATTATCAGGGTGCTTTGTCAACAGTCACCTGGGAGGGACTCTTGCTGAGGGACTGTCAGGGTCAGGTTGGTCTGTGGAAACCTCTGTGGTGGATCATCTTGATGCTGTTAATTGACATGGCAAGACCCAACCTAACAGTGGGCAGCACCGTCTTCTTGTCTTGAGACTTGAATGCTATAAAAGAGGAAAAAGTGAGTGCAAGCATGCAGGATTCATGCTCGATGCCTTGTCTGTGGATGTGGCTGCTCCAGGTCCCTGCCCACCTTGACTACTTCAGTGACAGCCGTAACATGGGCCTAGGACTTAAGAAAACTTTCTCGCCTGAGTTGCTCTTGCTTCTCACAGCACCTAGAGAGGAAACCATGGCAGCTATTTGAATAGTTTCTCAGAGTTCATCTTGAAATTCCTTGATGTCTTTGCAGAGCCTTATGTTTTGAAATTTGATTAATCCTGACGCTTCGATTTTTTTTAAAAAACAAACCTGCTTAATCTGAGGCTACAACCCACCCCACCAGGGTGTTCTTCTAGAAGGTTCCATTTAGCTCCTAAGTGCAGGCTTAAGATGCAGCCAGGCTCCTCTGGGGTGTGGCGCTCAGATGGTGTTTCCTTGACTTCTCTGCCTGCAGAGGCTTCTTGCTCTGCAACATTAATGGAAATGCAGACCCTCTCTCCCATGAGCCACAATGGCTGCCCTTCAGCCATCAAACGCTGGGAGATGAAGAATGTTCCTGGCTCTGCGATCAACCCTGTTGACCTTTCTGTAGGTTCCTCAGCCTTGTTCTCCCTGGAGCTCAGTCAGCTTTTGATATTGCAGGCAGAGAGAGAGGACACCAGCATCGCCCAGCTCAAGGGAAGGAAACATTGTTACTTTCCTTGTTTGGAGTGGGTTACTAGCGACGAACAGGGTACAAGAAGTAATTTAAAAGTAAAATTAGGCAAGCACATGTTTCTCGTTTCTCAATGTGTCAAATGCTGCCTGGAGGAAAGGACCAAGCTTAGCTCAGCATGGGCTGTTTGTGGATTGCTTCCTTTGGAAGATTGAGTCTTTTCCTATTGAATGAGCTAAGGAATCCATTTGATTTAGAATCTCTCACGTTATGACTGGCTCACACACCATCCTGACAGCTCCAGAGACTGGCCCCGGAACATTTAGACTCCCACAATAAGCACGTTTACCATCACTGGTTCCATTCTGACTCTCAATTCTTGCCTTATTTACCATGCTGAGACTTTTTAAATCTGCTTTCTACAAAGGTTGGCCTGAGTCTCAGTCTCATTTAAACATAGGAGTTTTCAATGCAACACAATTATCTTTTATTTAAAGGCCCAATTTCCTTTCTAACCACTGAAACCCATCCTATGATTATGTCTTGATTTGCTGCTTGCATCTCCAATATTTCTCATGTTTAATTACCAGTTCAGATAAAGTGGCTGGTCTTCCAACGTCAAATACAGAAAATAATTTGTGATGTGCCATAGACACATAGGTGCATCATAGACTTACATATGGAACCACAGAATTTCCCAAAGAAAACTACAAAAAAAAGTCTTTATCCCTGGGGACTAAATAAAGATGTCAGATATAAGAGTGGACCACAAGCCACAGAGCTGGTACAGTAGTTGGTAAACTATGTTGCACCAGTGAGGACCTGAGGTCAGATTCCCATGTAACATCCACGCTAGCAACACACATCTGTAACCTAAGCCCCCAGGGCCGCAGACACACACACACACACACACACACACACACACACACACACACACACACACACCTGGAACCTGCCAGTGAGACCCCGTACCAAAACATAGAGTGAAAAGTGATCCAGGCAGACACTGGACATTGACTCTGGCCTCCACACTGCACATGAGAAAACAAAACCGGGAACCACAAGGGAAAAACCAAGCCCATTGGCGTCAAAACTTCCCTTTTGCCATTAGAATGTAAGAGGGTAAAGGATAAACCACAGCCTGAGAGAACCAACGGCAGACCCCGATTGCCATCCGGCTGAGGCCTGAATCCAACGTACATGAAGGGAGCCCCTGACGACTCAACAAGAAAACAATAAACAAGGGCTGGAGACAGCCAGCGTTATGAGCACCTACTGCTCTTGCAGAGGGTCCAAGATCTCACATGGTGGCTCAAAAGAGTCTGTAACTTCAGTTTCAGGGGACCCACCATCCTCTTCTGACCTCAGAGGACACCAGACATTCACATGATGCACACACACACACACACACACACACACACACACACTCGTACACATAAAATAAATAAATCTAAAAAGAGACATTAAAGAGAACATCAGTCTAAATAATTGTATGTGGAGGCACACTCCACTTGGGAGGTGGAGGCAAGAGGATCAGAAGTTCAAGGACATCCTCAGCTACATAACAAGTTGAGGGCCAGCCTGAGCTGGCTACCTGGGACCCTGTCTCAAAAAATATATATAAATGAGCAAAATATAAATGAACAGACACTTCATCAGAGGAGATCTACAGAGGATGGAAAGGGGATGTCCTTGAAGAGGGACAGAGCATCACGGGTCACCAGAAAAGAGGAATTGAAACTACAGTGTGGACTCCACCACACACTGTCAGAGGAGCTGCTGTGAGAAAAGACCGAATTCCATGTCAGCAAATCCAGGATAACTACTGGGAGCATGGAACAGACAGCGCCACAAAGGGCTCGGCAGTGCCCTGAAGTTCAACAACACTGCCATAAGATCCACCTTCCGTTCCTGGGCACTTACCCCAGAAATGTGAATGCATACAGCCAAGTAAAAGTTTCGTGTGTCTGGCTGGTAATCTCAGCCTTATCCACGATGGCTAAAAAACTGTAAATAACACACATTTCCACAAGAGCTGAGAGGGTGTCGTCTAATGGAATATTACTTGGTAATAAAAAGGGGTGAGCTAGGCAGAGGTAGGTGGATCTCTGTGAGTTTGAGGCCAGCCTGTTCTACATAGTGAATCCCAGGCTATCCAGAGCTGTGCAGTGTCTCAAAACAGGGGATCAGAGAGAAAAGAACTATTGATTTATGCCCTAAACAGCACAGAGAGAGCCTAAAATAATCACACTGAGTTAAAGAACTGAGACTCCCAATCTCCCCTGCCCTCCCCTGCAAAAATAAAACAGTGCATGTTCCTTGACTACAGAGGGTGGGACCAGGTTCTGAGGATGGTGTGTGGAGATATGTGCAGCATTACCTAGTATATGTCATTATACACCCACTTGTATGTTACATTTTGATGGAATTTATCAGGTTTTCTTATAGTTCACAAGGTGCCTGTGTGTCTGACTGTCTCCTTTAATTTTTTTAATCTTAAATTTTTTTATATGTATGGGTGTTTTGCCAGAATGTGCCTCCGTGAGCCATGTGTGTGCTCCTGGTTCCAGAGGAAGCCAAAAAAAAAAGGGCATTGGATATGGCCCTGGACTGGAGTTATAGTAGCTGTGAACTGCCATGTGGGTGCTGAGAACCCCCTATGTTTGAAGACTTAGTCCCCAATTGATGGAACTATTTGAGAAGGATTAGGAGGTGAGGCCTTGTTGGAGGAGGTGTGTCGCTGGGGGAAAGGCTCAGTGATTCCCAGTGTGCTCTCTGCCTCATGCTTGTGAGTTGGATATGAGCTCTCAGCTGCAGCTCCAGCACCACGCCTCCATGCTGGCATGCATCCCACTATGATGGTCATGGGCTCCTATCCCCTTGGATATTATGGAACAACCATGAGCGCAAACAAACCCTTCCTTCTAAACTCGCCTTGGTCATGGTGCTTTATCACAGCAACAGAACACAGTGAGGGACCTGATTACTGAAACAAACAAACAAACAAAAATCAAAAGGTGGTCAAAATCAAAAATCAAAATCAAAAATCACAGCAGTGGTGGGGCCCAGGGGTCTACATGACTTGAAAAAAATACCAGGCAAACACAAGCCATAACTGAAATATAAACTAAGACAATTCTTTTTTATGTTAAAATGTTGCTAGGCACGGTGTCTCTTATCTCAGCACTCAGGGGCTGAGGCAGGGGGATCATGAGTTTGACATCAGCCTGGGCTACTTAGTGAGACCTCTCACAGAAAGAGGGAGAGACAGAAAGAGACAGACAGACACAGAGAGACAAGGAGACCAAGAGAGATAGGCAGACAGACAGAGAAAAAGAGAGGAGAGGGAGAGGGAGAGCGAGAGGTACCTGTGGCTTGATTGAACATCTGGAGAGAGTTACTAGCTCTCATGAACACTTACAGAAAGAGCTAGGGATGAAACAACACACCTGCCCAGGTATTTTTCTTAATAACCCAGGGGGAATGGGAGGTGCAGGAAGACAAGAATGTCCAGGTGCCATTAGAGGACAAGGCTGGGGTGGGGGTTGACAGCTTTCACATGGTATGAGGCTGGGGGAGGCGGTGCTTACACATGGCCCTCCCTCCTTCTGGACAATTCTGACAGTTTTCCCACACAAAGTATGAAAGCATCCAGTCCTGGCCTCCAGCTTCCTCGACAACTTAAGCCAGGGTATAAGACAGATACTGACTGGATTCCAGTATGTTCCTTAGAACTGAACAGCGGCTGTGTGGAGAAAGAGTAGTGCTATGGAGAGCCTGCTGAGAACATGGACCAGACAGCTCCATGGCTAAAATGCCTCTGCTACTAAATCACATGAAAGGGCTGGCAAGATGGCTCAGCAGGTAAAGGTGCCTGTTGCCAAGCCTGACAATCTGGGTTCAATACCTAGGACTCACACGGTGGAAGGAGAGAAGTGACTCCTGGAAGCTGTCCTCAACACACACACACACAACACACACACACACACACACACAATTAATTGAAGGACCAGGCACCTGATCTCCTCACGCTGAGGCAAGAGAGGTAGAGCTCCCAGCTTGTCACTGTTGGAGACGACTCAGCAGATGGCCTACCAGCACAGCTCCCACAGTTAAAATCCACCAAGCTCCACCTGAAGCCTGGCTGTTTTATTCTAGTGCCTAAATATTTTACCTGGTAGGCATCACATTCCTGTAAAAGTCTAGTTGCACAGGAAGCAGGTGGGGAGACCGGGACAGCTGGCGTGCGAGTGCTCCTCAAACCATGCACACCCAGACAGCAGTTGTCACCATTCATCAGAGCCTTAAACCACAGGGCATGTCTTTAAGAAAAATGGCTCAGCCGTCACTTCAAATTTCAAGTCCCTCGGAACAAAACCGCAAGGCTTGGGTTTTTGTTTTTTAACATACAGTTGCTAGAGATTTTCCACAAACAACTCATTAGGCACACAACCCAGAACCAAATAGCCAAAGTCACCATGGAAACTTTGTCTTGCTGTTTAAGCCACCAGACCACACAGGCTGCACAGTAGGCTATGTGAGTGTCTCACCATGCAAATGGGGGCCAGCTTCTCCCCAGCCTCCTTCATCCCCCAGCTCCTTCCCAGCCTCCTCCATCCCCCAGCTCCTTCCTCATCTCCTCCATCCCCCAGTTTCTCCCTCATCTCTTCCATCCCCCAGCTCCTCCCCAGCCTCCTCCATCCCCCCAGTTCCTCCCTCATCTCTTCCATCCCCCAGCTCCTCAGCACTTGTATATAAATCCCACAGCCCTGAACAATCCAGCACCCGCAGTCATTTGTCCCTGAACTCTCACACTCCAGAGAAGCTGTGTGACTTCAAAGCTCCTGGTGCTACTCCAACAAGATCTGGACAGTCAATGCCATGGTGTGTGTATGTGTATGTGTGTGTGTGTGTGTATGTGGTGTGTGTATGTGTGGGGTGTGTATTGTGTGTATGTATGGTGTATGTGTATGGTGTACGTGAAGGGCATGTGTGTATGTGTGTGTGATGCAAATGCATGTCCACATGTGTGTTCCAGCACATGGAAGTAAGACATCAATGAGTTTCTTCCTCTATTATGTGCTACTGTTTTTCTTTTTTTATCTCTTTTCATTTTTGATTGATTGATTGATTGCAACAAAGTCTCACTATGTGGCCCTGGCTGTCCTGGAACTCGCAGAGATCCTCCAGGCTCTGCTTCCCAAGCAATGGAAGATACACACCATCAGGCACACACCCTGCGTGTGCCACCTTTTTTTTTTTTTTTTTTGACACAGAGTCTCTCCCTGGGCCTGGAGCCTCACAGATTCCATGAGGTCAGCTGCCCAGTCACCCATAGATATCCTCCTGTCTCCATCCCCTGTGCTGGAATTACAGACAGAAGCCACTGGTCATGTGAGTGCTAAAGACAAATTCTGGTTCTCCCGCTGCACTGCAAACCCACTTCCCCAGCCCCCCTTCTTTGCATTACATTAAACATACTTGAATTCCATCACCCAGGGTGCCAAGTTGTGGCACTGGACTGCACCTTGTCTAACTCCGTCCCCTGCCTGCATCTCTGCATAGCTAACACTAAGGGGGCCCAAATAAACACCTCTCTGGTTGGACAATGCCAGGAAGTACAGCTGGAGACTGAAATCTGAAACCTGCAACTCCCCACTGGCCAAGTGCAGCCTCTGGCATCTAGGACCCTTGGTGCTAAGGGTTCCTCACTATCCTCCATGTCCATCTGAACAGAGGAGAACCCAGACAGCCCACAGGCAATGCACCTCAAGAATAAGTGTTGGGGGGGGGCGGGGCGGGGACATGACCAAGTTTTCAATGGTGGAAGGCCTGACCAGAAGGGACAAGCTCCTCCTTGTCACTTCTTTAAAAGGAAGTTGGCTTGTCCTGGCTCCTCCCCTGCTCCTGCTGGGGAAGCATCCCTAGCTGAAGCCTGGCCTGGGGCAGAAGCCCACAGGAAGGGTAGTGAGGATGGCAGGCACAGGGAGCAGCCATGGGAAACAGAGCCAGTCACTCACTGGCTTCTCATCCTTGCCAAACCTGGGGTCATGGGAAGGCCTCATAACTAGGGGTGCCAGGGGCTGGGGAGATGACTTGGTGGATGAAGTGCTAGCCATGCAACCATGAGGACCTGAGTCTTGCTCCACAGCACTCAGGTAAAAGCCAGGACCAGGGCACACACCTGCAATCCCAGCGCTGGAGAAGAGACGGGATTCCTCATGTTCTGTAGCCACCCACCCTGGCCTAACCAGGGAACTCAGGAAGAGACTCTGGCTAAAAAATGAGAAAATGAAGGTGGAGAGCAGTAAAAGGAGACAAGCCACCTTGACCTCTGACCTCCAGGTATACACACACACACACACACACACACACACACACACACACACAAACACACACAGTCTGCATGCATGCACACACACACGTACATGCTCCACTACACATGCATACACACACATGTGCACACTCTACTACACACACATGCTCTCTCTCTCTCTCTCTCTCTCACACACACACACACACACACGCAAACACACACAGTCTACATGCATACACACACACACACACACACACACACACACACACACACACGTACATGCTCCACTACACATGCATACACACACACATGTGCACACTCTACTACACACCCATGCTCACACGCACACAGGGGCCCCTCCACAGTGATTCTGCTGTAATGTAATCTTAAACCACACCCTGCCCAACAGCGCTGACCTTCAACATACCCTCAGAGCACCCAACTTCCCTTTATCTCAGTTTCTCAGACAATCTACACCAGCAAGGCCAGCGGCCTAGGACGACATCCTGTACTGTCATGGAGCCTTCAAGTTACTTCTCAAAACAAAATGAGCCTCCCAGAAAATGTCCTTCCAAGACTCCAGGCTTCTAACCAACCCCCACTGCCTTGCCCTGAGCCCTGTGGGTTCTAGCCTCCTGTCCCATGAGTGACCAAGAAATGGATTGGTTCCTCAGGTTGGGTTCCTCAGCTGTATTTTTCTTATGTAAGGCTCCCCAGAATTGTCTAGAGAAAATGATTCTTGAGTCAGGCATGGTGGTGCAGCACTCAGGAGCAACACTCAGGAGATAGAGGCAGGTGGATCTATGTGAGTTCAAGGCCAGCCTGGTCTACAGAGTGTGTTCCAGGACAGCCAGGATTACCTGTCTGACAAAAAAAAAAAAAAAAAAAAGGAAAAGAAAATGATTCTCACAGCTTAAGGAAAGCTATTTAGTCCTATGTATACAAATCTGCAGTTTAAAATAATGTCATTTCCTAGAAAAAAATACTCCTCAACCTTCCTAATGTGGCTACCCTTTAATACAGTTCCTCATGTTGTGGTGACCCCCAACTATAAAATTACTTTCGTTGTTACTTCATAACTGCAATCTTGCTACTGTTATTAATCATAGTGTAAATACCTGTGTTTTCCAATGGCCTTATTCAATCCCTGTGAAAGGGTCATTCAGCCCCCAAAGGGGTTGTGACCCACAGGTTGAGAACCAATGTCTTAGTGTTTGTGTTTTTGTGCATACAAAAGAATCCAGGAGCTCCTGATGTCACCAACATAAAGAAGCTTGTCCTGCACACAACTGTCTTAAAGTTCAATGCTTTGGATATCAACCCTACCATGTATTGATAGCAACCCTCTCTCTTTGGAGGGTTGAGTGGGACTTGAACCCAAAATCTAGTATATGTTAGACAAGTGCTCTCCCACTGAGCTATATCCCCAGTACTCTCCTTTCTTTCTTTTTCTCTCTCTCTCCTTTCTTTCTTTCTTCCTTTCTTTCTTTCTTTCTTTCTTCCTTTCTGTTGAGACAGGATCTCATTAGGTTGCCTACTCTGAACTTTATCAAGGAAAATCAGAGTCCTTCCACCTGGAGCCTCCTGCCTCAGCCTCCCACATAGCTGGGATTACAGACCGGCCCACCAGGCCTTGCTTTTTAAATATATGCTCTCCCTGGGAGGACGAGAAATAGACAGTTCATTCATCTGCTATTCACTTATTTGCTCAACATCAGCTCTGGGCTGGATGTTCCCTGTCCTGCGGGGCCTCATCTAGAGGAGGCATGGAGTATTCAGCCAGGACAGTGGGGCTTGAACACAATCATACTGTTCAGGACTGCAGCTACTGAGGGGTTCCCCATGAGGACAAAGAGAGAAGCAGGGACAGGAGGCACTGGCTTTTCCAGGCCAGGATAATACAGCAAGTAAATGCACAAAAGACCAGTAATTTCCCTTTAAATGCAGGAAAACAGAAGCCAGCAAGCAGCATCCCTAGTGGGACTCGCTTGCCTCACAGCACTGTAAAGATGCTCACTGCAGCATCAGGGCCAATGTGCCTGCTGCAAAGAAGCACCTCCCTCCCGAGCTTGGGAGGAGAAACTGGCCAGCAAATACTGACTCACTGACAGAAAAAGCCAGCGCTCGCCCTCAGTACCGGCCAGGCTGCCTCCTCCCTGAAACAGTGTGAGCCTGGCAGAAATGTCATTAAATGAGTATTGTCCAGCTAAGCGGCGACAAACTAAGTCACCCCATTTGAGGACAGTCACCTGATGCACCCCTAATCTGAAGACCCCAGAATTCAGAATACCCCAGAACCTGAAAATGTTGTCTGTTTTGATACAAGGTCTCACTAACAAAATGCCCTTTAGGGCCATGGGTGACATCGAGTTCCTCTTTAACTAGACACGTTCCTATCTCATCATATGCCTGCAAATATTATCCCTAGTCCAGGACACCTCTGGTCCAGGCACCTCTCCTAAGGGCACTCAGCCTTTTAAACTGGTGCATGGCAACTCGGGTCACGTGAGAACTTCAGGTTGGTGTCTCCACACCCCTAAATCTCTTCAGTCACAGGCTGCAGTCTCAGGGTTTGCTCAGGAAAAGTCCCGTGTGTTCCCCAGGCCCCATAGACACAAGTCCCCTTGCCTTCTGATACAACACCTCCATGATGGCTTCATTAGATACCCTGGCACTTGTTTCTGCACAAAATGTAGAAGGATTAGAATCTTGTGTGGTATTGACTGTCTGAGCCCACCCTTCCCCCCAGCTCAAAGTTATTTGTTCATAAATCTAATCCGTGGACTGGGATGAGGCTCCTTGAGTTTGTCTTACTTGTTCAATAGCCTACTGGTTATTTTGTGCCCTTTCTCTTCTGAGTCAGTGAGGACCCACTTATGAGTTCTTTTAGGGTCTTCACCGACTTTGTTCAGAGCTGGGGACGGAACTGTCCCCATTGGGCGAATGCTCTTCACACCGATGTGGTTCCAGCCTCTGTGCTTTCTGAAATGAACAAGCTGTCTGGAGGCTTGCTGACATCTGCACACCACTGCATCTGCTCTAGGAACGCTGTAGCTCTCCGTTATCCATTCTCTTCACTAGAACTTCACTTCTCCTAGTACCAGTCTTAGCAACACATCTGGAAACATGTTAATCGCAGTGAAGTAGAGGGTGTGGCACTGTTGTGCGCATGTCTCGGTGAGCATGTGGAAGTCAGAAGACAGGCAACTCATGGAAGTTGGTTCTCTCCTCCCACCACATGGGTCCTGGTATTGAACTCAGATCACCAGGGTTAGCCACAAGCACCTTCACCTGCTGAGCCAGCTCTCAGGCCCGCAAGTGGTTTTAAAATAGAAAGCTATTGCAAGCATCTTAATAAGAAGACAGGGAGTGACTGTTTGAAGCGGGGCTCATCTGAACCAGCCAGGCTCTCCCTGCCTTCCCACCAGGTTTCTTCACCAACACTGAGAATCTAGATCTCAAGAAGCTTCAGCAAAGCTCTTGGCACCAGGAAGTTGTCAATGCAGAACTCTGTGCACCTGTATCACACGGTCACAGTCCACTTGTGTGTGACAACTGAGGCTCTCCACCTGGAGAGAACACACCTAGCACCTTCACACCTCACCATCACTGCAGGAATTCCCAAACCAGGCTGCTTGCCCAGAACCCAGCATGCACCAACCCTGAGTTTCACCCTAGCATCACACAAGCAGGACATGATGGCACATTCTTTAACACCAGCACTCCTGAGACAGAAGTTGGAATATCAGATATTTGAGGTCATCCTTGGTGACACAGTGAGTTTGAAGCCACCCTGTGCTGCATGAGATCCTGTCAATAATAATAATAATAATAATAATAATAATAATAATAATAATAATGTTATTCTCAGCCAGCAAGAGTGGAGTATAAGGACACCCAGTGCCCATCCTTAGCAGCTACCAGGATTTAGGGTTCCTTTGCCTCCTACACTTGGTCCATCTTTCACGGTATTTTAAAGTGCATCTCCAGCAACAGGTCCCTGATCCTGTACCACTCTGTTTGTATTTCTCAAAACTCTGGATGCTTCCTCACAGGGAGATGATGTACTCTGCCCTGCCCCACCCCACTCCCTCCATGCCAGAAGTAACTGTAACTCCTGGAGATGCACAGCCAGGTCCCTCTTCAGACTCCAGGACCAGCCTTGCCCTGGCTGTTGGGCTTGACTCATGATCCTGTCCCTGATTGTCACTGTGGCTCTGCCCTGACCCACAGCACCCAACAGTTAAAGAAACACAAAACCAGGAAGACAAATATATTATAAACTCACTCATAAGTGGATACCAGACATAAAGCAAAAGATACCCAGCCTACAATCCACAGCCCCAGAGAAGCTTGAACCCTCTTCCAGAAACAGATGGAAGCAGATGCAGAAATCACAACTAACCTATGGGCCAAGCTCCTGGAGTACAATTGAAGTGAGGGAGGAGTGATAATATGAACAGAGGAGTCAAGAGCATGATGGGGAAACCCACAGAATCAGCTAACCCAAGCTAGTGAGAGATCACTGACTCAGGTCTGACAAATGGGGAACCTGCATAAGACTGAACTAGACTCCCTTAATAAAGGTGACAATGGTGTGACTGGAACAATATATGAGGTCACTGGCAGTGGGTCCAAGACCTAACACTAATGCAAAAGCTGACTTAGTGGAGCACTTTCTATATGGAGAGATACCTTGCTCAGCCTAGACACAGGGGTGTGGGGTGGGGAGGTGCCTTGGTCCTGCTTCAGTGAGATGATGGACCGGACTTCCTAGGGGAGGCCTTCCTTAACCTCTCCATGGAGCAGATGGGAAGTGGGGAGTGGGAGGAGGGGGTGGGAACTGGGATTGGAATGTAAAAGATAAATTAATTTAAAAAGGAAAAACTTAAATTTGTGTCTGTGGCACAGCAAGAAAAGAGTGACCAGCAGCCGCCAGCTGGTCTCATGTGTATGCATGACAAATGGAAGTGAGAAGTCGGGTTCATGGCGGTCGCTTTCCTGCAGACGAGTCTACACCTCAGGTCCAAACTGTTTCAGAAGGCGGAGGGACTATGGAGTCACCAGATTCTTCAACTCTTCCTAAATGCACTCTGTCATCACGCACACTGTCCCAGGCAGATGGGAGAGAGCCACGAGGCAAGCACTGAGCTTGAAACAGCAATGAGGCAGAGCCTCCGAAGGGAGCTGTCCCAGCTCTGTGAAGGAGCCATCAGGCAGGTCCCTTAGTCTACGGCACAGAAACATAGGCAGGCATCTAAGCAAGCCAGCCAGCCACTGATCAGACTCTGGATGTATGTGTCACATCCAGTGTGGAGCGGGTGCAGGCAGCGTCCCACCTGTGCCAGAGTCCTGGGTCTCTATATAAACACTAATTCCTTCCCACCCCACTGAGGAGGGCTCAGATTGAAGCACCGAGGACACCAGCCTGGCATACCCTAGTCTACAATTAATGTCCTATTGACAAGACTCACTCACTGTACACTCTTTTTCCCGACAGTGTCTTTATAATAGAAGAAATAGAAATGTCTCGGTCAGTGAGGTGCTTGCTGGTCTTGCAAGCACCAGGACTTGAGCTCGGTCCCAGCACTGGAGAGGCAAAACCTGGGGCAATCCCTGGCCCTCAGAGGCCAGCCCAGCTCACTGGTGAGTTCTGGGTCAATGAGTGATTTTGTCTCAACAAACCAAGGTGGACGGCTTCTGAGGGACAAAACCTTTGGTTGACCACCAGCCTCCACACGCACGCTCATGTCGCTCTATGTGTACCTGCACACACCTGCTCATGCAACACACACACACACACACACACACACACACACACACACACACACACACACGTGCAACACATACATGTTTGACGCAATGTGCCACACATAAACCACCAATTTTGTAGGAAATAGTGACACCACATTGCAGGTGTGCAGTCCCCTGGCTTGCCGTCGCAGGAGTCCAGTGTTGAGTGGACCTGTGACTCACCACCAAGCCCCTCAGGCAGGCATATGAGGTTTTTTGTTCTTCCTTCCCCCTTTGTGAAGGGCCTCACACAAGCTAAGGAAGAGCTCTGCCACCATCAGACCCTCCAGACTCCCACACTTCACGAAGAGGATACAGGCAGAATATCACAGTCTTTGATGCCTTTGAAGCTAAAACACAGTCCTCGATATCCAGCAGCCACACGAAGGTTGATTCATGTAACTCTTAGTTCAATTTTAAATTAAATCCCTATCAAGAGCCATGTAGATACAGAAAGCCTGGATGAAACCATGGAAAATGTAGAGAAACTTCTTGTGAGGATTTCTTCTTTGTGAAATACTAGACCCCAGCCAGCAATGGCACAGCAGCACGCACCAGAGTGTATTGCTCGAGAATATGATTCAGGATGCTGCAATAGGGAGGAGGGAGAGCATCGGTGCTTGCCTATCGTGTGAGGTCTGGGGTCACACCCAGCTCTAGAGACAGAAGAGCGAGGCTGCTAGGATTGAGGAGGGTAGAGCCCTCCCTGGCTAATAGGATTTGTGTTTATGAATCCCAGTGATGCTGCTCTTACCATCCTCACAAGGCAAGGCAGTTCATCTGCACAATTAGGGCCTGCCTTCTTCCTCAGACATCCCTGTTGACAATTGCAAGCCTTCTACCTTGCCGGATACCCACTTAGTGCTCATCAGCCCTCAGCTGCCAAGGTCACTGACATAACGTGTGTGTGTAACACTCCACATCCTAATTCGAATCCTGGCCGTAAAACTGACATGAGATATTTTAAAGCACTCATGGGGCCAAAAATCTCTCCCTAAAACAGAACTTAGAAGCAAGCCAACCACACATACAACACCCAAGATATCGCACCTAAAGTCCTCACAGGCATTTTACACCTGTCTTTTTTGACATCTTTGTGAATTTTAAGCTTCTCATTTAACAGAGCCACTCCTGTGCTGAGTGGATTACAAAGTGATGTGCACACCTCAGTGTACACAAGATGACAAGGGACCACAGAACATCCCATGAAAGCCAAGGCAGGCTGGGGAGCTGCCATACTTGTGCTTTGAGAACCACAAAGTGACAGAAGAACCCAACACTCAGACTGTACTTTAGGACAGTCTTGTGACACTACAGACATTCCAAAGGTGTCAGAGATGTGTGACTGGACTGGTCGCTCTCCAAGAGCCCCTCAAACACGAGAGGGGGTGAGACTCTGTGTGCTTCCACAGCCTGCTCAGGTCTAAGAAAGAGCAGGGATGACCACCTTCCGCTCACTACCAGAGCTGCCCAGAGCATTGCACCATCACTCCTGGCTCATGGTAGGGAAGGAAGGCACCAAGTCAAGAGCTGAAAGCCTGTGATGACCCCAGACCTCACCGGAGGGATGGAGGGGCACAGGGAGAAGAGAGAAAGGAGGGAAACTCTGTGTAGAAGGTTCTAGACGCACACGACCACAACAGGTAACTCAAAGAAAAAAGCTGGGGAGACAGCTGGGAGGTGTACCCACTCTGGTTCTAGGGCCCAACCAGCCATTCCCCCAACTTTCCAGGGTCCTGCCTCCATCTCCTCTAGGCAGCCTGGCACCAGGGCTTCCAACACACACCTTCACATCTCCAGCTGTGGATGTCTAATTTGGGATCTTCCTCCCTGCTTTCAATTACTCCTCATCTTGAGTTTCAGGACAGGTTCTCGTGTAGCCCAAGCCAGCCTCTAATTCACTAGATAGCAGAAGATGACCTTGAACTCCTGACCCTCCTGCCTCTACCTCTGGAGTACTGGGATTACAAGTGTGTACAACCTCACCTTGTTTACACAGTGCTGGGGAATCAAGCTGAGGTTTTCACTGAACACTGGGCAAATGTTTCTGCCATTGCATGTTTCTGCCAGCTGATCTGCACACACACCCTGACACTGTCCTATGCTTCTTGAAAGTGTACCAACACCATGTACTGAGGTAGTACGATGGAAAACCGCCTTTTCCTGTGTCTGAGATTCTTCAGGAGACTTCCTCTGGTTCGAAGCTCTAATGACTGAATAAAAATACTTACAACAGGGGTTTCTGTTGGAGCATTTTAAGGTCAGGGATGATTAGATGGTGTGTGTTAGAAGTGGGGGAATGGAATACAATGATCGGAGACTTTCCAAGTCTCTCTTTCCAAGGTTTTATGGTTTGATTTTTTTTCCAAGAACTTCCCAAGGTTCTCCTAGAACCTTCTGTTCTACTGCATTCATCACCAATAGGGAGGGCACAGGATGCTAAGACCTTGATGGTGAGGGTGTTGGCTATTCTGCTCAGCTAGGGAAGGCTAAACTGCTCGGTGGGTAGAATGGGGAGCCCAGATTCACATCCTACATCCTGCATCCTCTATCGTGGATCCATCTGCAGTTCCCTGCCTTCCCTTCCCTGGTGTTCTTGAGCATGTGTGAAATAGGAGAATGGTGTGCACCTGGTGTGGCTACCGAGGCAACACTTGACAGTACCAGGACCTGGCAGAGGAGATATTGCCAATGACATTAGCTCCTATGTCATTACCTAGCAGACACATTTCTTTTGTCTGGGTGTTGGGGGAACCAAGGAGAAAAGCCCCCCCTCCGTTGCTTCCAATCTCACTTCCATCCTTCCACCAACTGACATAGACTCTCATTGCGTCTCCTTTATCCCTGACATCCTCCCCTGAGTTTCAGCCTTGTCTTCATGAGTGTTTGACAAAGCCAGGTTCTGGGCAAGTGCTTCAGAGGACTGTCTCTAAGAACAGATCGTCAAAGCAAGGACTGCCTGTACCTCGCAGAGACACACAGGGCTCTGCATCTCCAGCATTTTACAGTGTTCCACTGGGCAGGTCCTCATCCCGAATTGATTGCTCCAGAACATCTGTTTCCAAGAACTGGCAGCTGTGAGCAGCCAGTGCCTCTCCAAGACGCTGGCACAAATTAACTTTGACCAAGAATGAAATAATAGTGGAAAGGTCAGGACAAATTGCCTTTCGAATTTGTGCCTCGTGGGGAAGAAGAGCTTCCTCTCTTAGAATGACTCCTATGGAAGATGAAACACTCTCTTCCCAAAGGCTCTACAGGTTTGTTGGTTTGTTTGTTTGTTTGTTTGTTTGTGGGGGACTGGGACCTTGCAGAGAGCCACCACCTGACGACTTCCCACCCCCTATCGGTTCTCACCATGTTTTCCAGGGTAGGCTTCTGGCACAGAACGAAGCCAGAGAACACCCTTAAAAGCTGAACAGGGAGGACCATCTCAAGTGATCACAAAGTGAAATGACAGAGAACCTCACCCTTTCCTCGCTGGTCAAGGGGGCTGTTTGACAGACAAGAGACGTGAATGGCCAAGTCACTTTGTTGCCAAACGTGGACAGCTAGCTCTTCATGAGTAATGAGAGAGCACTTCACAAGCATGATGTGTTCCACAAATACAGAACCATAGGATCCAAACAATGCCTGCCTGGGGTCAAATAGAACAGCAAGGCACCCACACTTGAAAGCAAAGCTCTTGCCCAGGTCTATTCCCCATGTCTTTACTCTCAGAGTCCTAGTGGGAAGGGATATGTGGGTATGTCAGAACTTCCCCACACCTGCTTCCGAGAAACAAGTCGACAGCTGCTGCCAACTTGGGATAAGAAACGATAAGCAGGACCGGAGAGATGGCTCAGTAAAAGTAAACCAAGAGTGTGAAGACCTGAGTTTGGATCCCCAGAACCCAGGTGAAGAGGTACAAGGTGTGATTTCAGTGTGGCTGTTATAGCAAGATGAGAGATAGAGGCAGGAGGAGGAGGCCAGAAACATGAGGGTCAGCCGTCCTGGCCTACACAGCAGTGAACAAGACCTGGCTCAAACAAGGTGGGAGGTGTGGACCGACAGCTAAGGTTGTTGCTGACTTCTACACACCCACCCTGGCATGGCCAAAGCCTAAGGTGTGTTCTTTCTGCTCTCCCAGTTGCTTTGCATGAGTGACTGACAAGAGGAGCTTCCTAGTGGGGGACCAAACAAACAGTAAGGGGACCCAGTAAAAAGAAAGGGTTTCTCAGGGGAAGACCCAGCCTCATGACTCAACTTCCTTCGGCTGCATGTGCCTTCAAGTCAATTCAATAACATTCTGTTCGGAAAAGGCTAACAGAGAAATGGACCCAACGTGAAGAGTTGTGTTAGCCGCAACATGACTAAGAGGCTGACTGACTCTCCGGGCCACTGCTGCCTGTGAGTTAGACCCAATTCATTTGGAACATTTCTTGTCACTGAGGCATACAACAGACACAGTAGACAAATGTGCTGGTTAACGGGGCTGCAAGGGTCACAGCCACCACCTCCAACAGTCCCCATTATCAGCTCCATTAGCTCAACAAATGTTTGGGTAAAACTGAAGCAGAGATGTGATTTGAACAAATAGTCAGCCTTCAGAGGATTTACACCCATCGGCCCGTTAATTGAATAATGTGTCAACATAACAAAATGTTTGCCTCTTGCCTTCTCAGGGGAGGCAAACTCTCCCCTGGGCTCAGTGTTCCATTTTCTGAGATTCTCAGTAACAGGCAAAGGAGGCTGGGCCCTGCAGACCAGTTTTGTTATAATTAACATGATACTGTCTGGTTCTGTTGAAAACTGGCAAGAGGCAGAGGCACTGAGATGAGGAAGCACTAAGAATCCTAACAGTGACCAGATAATTAGTTGGAAATAAAAAATCAATAGTGACAGACCAGTAGGCAAGTTCAAATACATGTTCCTCATTATGCAAACACAACTCTGAACAATGTCTTCCAGCAGCCATACTCTCACAAGGCACCAGGAGGGACTGTCACCGGAGGTTGTTACTTAGGGGCTGAAGCTACTAAGACAAATAGGCAACAGATTAGAATCCTGGAAGGGGACACATGGCCTAGTTCAAGAGTCTACCTGAAAAATAGCAACAGAACAGCAGTCCTCAAAGGACTCTGTCCTAACTGGATTCTCCTGTTGACATCGCAAAACCTTAAAATGTCAGGGCTTGCAATCTCAGGCACAACACTTCTCCTTTGAAAGAAAGAAAGTATCACCCGAGGAGGGCCATGGAGAATCAGAGGTGTCAGTACAGGGAAGTGAAGTCCCCAGACACTGGAGTGTGTGGCCTAAGAGCAACAGTGCAGATCAGAAGCCCAGCTATGGTTCAAAATACCAAGGAGAAAAGATGAGCAGACGGACCTCCCTAATTTTAGTAATCGTATATCCCCCTCCCCCACAAAATTCCCCATGAGTTGTGATTTATTGGTTTTATATATAGAAACCATACATATTTAAGATTCCCTGCCCCTCACAGGGTGGGGGCAGAAGAAAGGGAGAGAGAGGGAATGAAATGAACCCTGTAGGGGGAGTTTTCTACTGAAGCTTGAGTCTCACTTGGGGAGTCCTGGGTCTTGCCCTTCCTACTTACTGGAGATGTCAATCAAGTCCCATTTCCAGCAAGCTTCAGCTAGGATAAACTTCAGGAGGGTGTGCGCTGTCCACAGCCCACCGAAGTCTCCTCTCAAGGCTGGTTTGCTCTGTCAGGGAGCAACACACCCCGAAAAAAACAGCAAGGGGCCAAAGCTTGGAAGGGAAGACAAGCCAAAAATACCCAGCCAGCACAGCTGTGTGTACAGTATGAATCTTCCCAGCAAACACAGCACAGGGATTTGATGCTCTCTGGATCACCAGGCTCACAAACACACTTGGAAAAAAAAAAAATCTGACCATCATTCCAAATTGAATGGTTGTTTAGGGACTATGCATACTATTCCATGGTAGACTGCTTATCTAGCACACTTGAAACCCCAGGCCCCATCCCCAGTAACTCAAAATATCAAAAGAATAAATATGTATATTTCCCCTACATCAAGGTAAAATTGGTGCCACATGGGTGTGTCTCATTTGACCATTCCAAAGAGGGAGCAACATTGGTTTAGATCCTTACAGAATTGAGTGGTTCAGGGATGGCCATAAAGTCCGTGACGATTTTGCTGTCAACTCTAGCTGTTTGTGGTGCTCGGGGAAGAACCACACCAGCTATGCAACCCTCAGTGGGGTCAGTTACAAATGGGAGCCCTCAGACCTGCTCTGGAACACCGATAGGAACTCCCTGGGACAAGTACAGCCCCAAGAAGCTATCACACCTCCGTAAAATCAATAATCAATCAGTGATGATAAAAAGGCAACTTGGCAGGGAGTCACCAGCCAGGGCCAATTCAGCGGGAACCTATACAGTCTTGTAAGACCAGGCTACATTCAAGCAGTTCTCCTGTCATCTTTTCTAAAAAGGGCAGGCCGCCAGGGGTCCAAGTTGAGGAAAGTGGCTCAGGTGACAGTGCTAGCGACAGAACTGAGAACTCAAGGTCTACTTACTGCCGCGGGTGGGGGGGTGGAGGTGGAGGACAGGGGAAGGGGTGCTGACAGACAGACGGCCCTGCACCCAGCCCGGGACCGCGAGGCGGAGGGGAAGGGAGGGGACTGGAGGTGTCGGACAGGACGGGAGAGGATCAGAGGGGACAGAAGGGGACAGGAGGGGACCGGAGAGGGCAGGAGAGGATCGGGAAGCACTGGAGAGGGCGGAGAGGGCCGGAGCCGTACCTGGGCTCCGGCAGGACGACCTTCTTGCTGGCGCGCGCAGCCGGCGCCGCCTTGCTCTTCTCCATGGCCATCAGGTAGCTGACGTCGGCCAGCACGGCCTCCAGGTCCGCCATGGCGGCTCCGCAGCTCCCGCCGCCCCGACGGGGCCACGGCGCGCCCGAAGCGCGACCCCGACACGGACCCCGACGCACCGCCCCTTCCGCGGCTCCGCGCCCCAGCCCGGCGCGCCCCCAACCGTCCGCGGCCACGCGCTCCTGACCCAGCCTCTCAAGCACCGGGGACTTCCTCTCCCTCCTCCTTTCCCTCTCCCTCCTCCCTTTCCTCTCCTCCTCACCCGTAGCTCCCCAAACACAGTCCAGATGCCCAGTACACAGGAGACCATGCCAGGAGGTTGCCCATAGCGCACTGTCAATCAAGCACCTCCAGGAGGTGACCTGGAGTGGTCCCACCTGACCTTTCAGGTGATTGCTAAAACCTGGTTGAGGTCAGAGCTGAGGTCCTAGGGGGTGTCCTCAGACACTAGCCCCACCCTAGGCCTCCCTCTGTGAACCAAGCCAAGAGAAACCGAAATAGTGGAGAAAGTTGCTTGGCTACTGGTTTTCAGGGTGAAGCAGGGTGAAGAGTCCCGCCCTGGAGCAGAATTGTCCCTGGGGACCCAACTGATGGAGCACTCTAGGTTCAAGGTCACAGATGGCTTGCACTCAGGTGGAAAGCCTCAGGGTGTGTGTCCAGTGCAGGACTGAGAGCATTCTGGCTCTTGCAGGCTTACCACCAACTCAAGAGGCACAAGAGGAAGTGCCTCCTTGAGAGTTCTGAGACTCCTGAGTTTTCAGGGAAGTAGAAGAGCTGAGACCCGATTCTGGGCTGTAGGGAATTTCCAGGGGCCTGGGCCTTCCATCATGACCTTTTCACTACCCCCAACCCTGCCTGGGTTGCTACTTATTTTTCTGCAGCCAGGACACACAGGTCTACATTCAGAATCCATATGGCACCCATTAAGGGACCAGAAAAATCTGAAGACATCCTAAGCTTGAAGTGTCCTTATCCAAATTGTCACACAGCACGGGGAACCCCGGTTTGGCCAGAGCTAGAGTCAGCATTCTGTCCTTAGTTGAGGGAGTTAGGGTCAAGTTTTGGCTAGTTCTGGGGCTATCCTACCAGAAGTGGCTTGCATCTGCCATCACGTGACCCAGCTTCTGTTTTCTCTCTACTCTGTTTGCTAACTGACCAGTTTTACCAGAAGTTTTTCCAGCTCCAAAGCACAGCATGACGGGGGACTAGAAAAGGTGGGAAGGGAGGGGGAACACCCTGAGAAGGAGCTGAATCTGCTGTGTAGGACGGGTGTTACTCCACAGCGTCCACTGTGGAAAAGCAGGCAGAGACAGGCCAAGTCCAACCTCACCTTAGACTTTCCACTTCTACCACTTTTTTCCACCAAAAAATGGGAACATAGAATGCCTTGTCCCCCCAAGGTGGAGGGAGGGGGTAAGTTCCCCAAAAGTGTGCTGCCTCTTAATGTCTGAATCACTATAGTTTCTTCCCAAAAGCTGGGTTTTTTAAGTCATCTGGGGTTTTTGCAAATAAACCATCTTCCTACTTCACTCATTTTCTTGATCTTTTTTGACATAAGATAGCTTTTGTTTGCTTTTATTGAGTCCTTTTTCCCAGTTGTGGTATGTATTAAGTTATGAAGACACCTGCATTCAAAGCCTTGGACTCCTCTAAATAGCTGAGAGACATCAGCGGCAATGCCACAGCTCTCTGAGGCTATGTTTTCACCAACGACTTGGCAATGAGACCAGTTACAACCAGATCTTTTGAGTAAACTGGAGAGGGACATCACCTAAAAATGTGCCTTGGTCTGGGGAGACAGCTCAGCCTGTTGAGTGCCTGCCACACAAACATAGGGACCTGAGTTCAGTCCCCAGACCCCACACAGAATGTGCGGGTACATGCTTGGAATTCCAGCTCTAGGGGGTGGGGGTGGGGGCAAGGCAGGCAGAGTCAGGGGAAGGGCTCACTGGCCGGCCAGCCTGGCTGAATATGTGAGTGTTCCAGACCTTCAAGAGACCAAGCCTCAGAAAACAAGATGAGGGGCAAACAAGATGGCTCAGCCAGTAAGGGAGCTCATCACTAAGCATGATGACTGAAGTTCAGTCCCCAGATGCCCTTGGTGGAAGAAGAGAGCCAAAGCATGAAAGGTGACCTTTGTATGGGTGTATTCATACACAAGGTAAGTAGGTGTAATTGTTTTTAAAATGCCAATTGGGAACAACACTCAAGTTTGTCATCTGGCTGCCGTTTTGCTCTTGGGCACTCATACACACACACACACACACACACACACACACACACACACCACACACAAAACACACATACACCCCACACACATACACAAACACACATACACAACACACACACCCAAAACACACCACATACAGCATACAAAACACACATATGCCACCCCACCCTACCCCACA
This sequence comes from Cricetulus griseus, assembly GCF_003668045.3. Lineage (NCBI taxonomy): Eukaryota > Metazoa > Chordata > Mammalia > Rodentia > Cricetidae > Cricetulus > Cricetulus griseus. The sequence goes on from NC_048597.1 coordinate 92,659,841, forward strand.
CACACATATGTGTGCATGTGTGCATAGGCAAGTACCTTGCCTGACACCTAGTAGGTCCTCCACCAAGATCACCTCCTTCTCCACTCCCTCTCCCATGCTAGAGAAGATTCCAACCCAGCGACTCAAAGTTATACACCAAAGCAGGAAGACCCCCCCTTACCAAAAATAACATCTCCCTAGGGCATTTCTAGGAACCAAAAATGGCAAAAGTGATGTCCATTTATAAACACAAGCCATTGCTTTTCTAACAGAAGGAACAGCATGTCCAAAATGTGTCCATGTTTCTGATGACCCTCATCATGTTAAGTCAGCTGACCTCTTGCCCAGGTACCACTTCTGGAAATAGCATTGCGTGACCTACCCTGGCTCCCCACTGCTAACTCCACCTCCCCTCGCTGTCATAGCTGGAATATATCAATATGAAGCAGTTTTTCCTGCTCGCTGAAAACAAAGGGCGTTGATGACAGTGACATAGTTGTCATAACTGATCCTCCAAGCCCTGTCATTAAACAACATCGTCACCAGCCTGCCGTCACTAGAAAGATGCAGAAAACAAATCACCACCCACGTGTGTGTGCTTGGTGGGCAGAACTCCCTGGCAAACAATCATGGCCCAGCCCCCTCCACCCCCAAAGGACTGAAGCACCCAGATCGCAAGCTGCTTCTGAGAACTGACAGAACTCCAGGGTTCCCACACAGTTCTCTCTCTTCCACCACATTGCATCATTGGGGGCTGTGTGGCTGAGAATGGCACATTCAAGTCACAGCTCTCAGGATGGCAAGAAGTTTCTATGGGTAAAGACACTACCAAACCTAAGTTCGACTCCTGAGACCCACATGGTGGGAATGGAGGACTGTCCAACAAGCTGTGCTCTCACCTCTGCACATGCTCCTTGGCTCACACATGGTACTCCTTGGCTCACACATGGTACTCCTTGGCTCACACATGGTGCTCCTTGGCTCACACACATACACATAGAGAGAGAGAGAGACCAATAAGTGTAAAAACATACTTTTGACCCACCAGAGTATATTCTATCAGCTTCTGAGGGGGAAAGCTAAGAAGGGACTAGCTGGTCTCACTTCATGTTCCAAGCTTGCTGAGCCTATACACATGATCTCTGGATGATGAAGTGGGTAATGCAGAATGAAAAATTAATCACAAATTGGAACCAACTCCAACTGGAAGAGTTTGCATACAATAGATATCACACACACACACACACATACACACACACACACACACACACACACACACACACACACACACTAAAATCACACTGTTTCTACTGACGCCTGCTGGAGACATTGGATAGCAAACCACAAACATCGGTCCCCACCTGTAATTCTGGCATTAGGGATATAAAACAGGAGGATGGCATTGCAGGTCTGAGGGCAGCCTAGACTACACAGTGGGTGTGAGGCCAGCCTGTACTACATAGTAATAACTCTATTTCTGAACACAGAATACAAGGCTAAGGAGATGGCTCAGTGGGTAAAATGGCAGTATAAAGACTAGAATTCAGATCCCCAGATTCATGTAAAACACCACCCATGGTGTCGTCTGTCCTTAACTACAGTTCTGGGAGGCAGATACAGGGGTGGCTGGTAGGTCAATTTAGCCCTTCACCGGGATCAGTTGCCAACTGCTGATGTTTACACACACACACACACACACACACACACACACACACACACACGGGTGGATTAGAGGGAGAGAGAGAGAGAGAGAGAGAGAGAGAGAGAGAGAGAGAGAGAGAGAACACAAAAGAAACAAAAAGAAAAATGAAAAAAGCCTTTGTGGGAAGAAATGGCTTGGCAGTTGAGAACACCTCCTGCTCTTCCAGAGGGCAGGAGTTCAGTTCCCAGTGCACAGGGTGAGTGGCTCATAGCCCCTTGCAACACCCGCTCCTGGGAGATCCTGAACTCAGACTCCCCAGTACCCAGGACACTCAAGATTCTCACTGTCACTAGTCCACGAGGGAAACGTTCTCTCTCTGTCAGCAGGTTTTCAGCAGAACACGCCTGACACTTTTCTCCAGTATCTGAGCCACTCCACCGCCTAGATGTTGATGATTGAGTGTGTAAAGACTGACTGTTGCCTCAGAGATGCACTCTCTGTACGGAGTTCACCTATGGGAGGAGGACAGAGGCCTGGGGATATAGCTCAGAGGTGGGACCCCAGAGCCCTGGGTCTAAGGCCCAGCATTGCAGAAGAACATACATAAAAGAAAAAGTCTTACTTAAAACTTAAGTGGACAGAGCCAGGCATGGTGGTACATACCTTTAATGCCAGCACTCAAGAAGCAGAGGCAGGCAGATCTCTGTGAGTTCAAGGCCAGCCTGGTCTACAGAGTGAGTCCCAGGATAGCCAAGGCTACACAGAGAAACCCTGTCTTGAAGAAAAAAAAAAAAAAAGCAAGCAAACAAAAACAAACTTAAATGATCAAGAGAAGGATGAGGCTAAGCCCCAAGTGCCAGGTCCCTGCCATGCTCATCCTCAGCTTAGTTGGATCTGGAAACTTCCACCCTGTGAACTGAGTGAGTGGAGTCCCTTGTCCACAAGAAGCACTCACAGGAGAAACTGCAGAGAATAAGGAAGTACCCAATGTCCAAGGCCAAGAAGCCCCAGAGATGGAATGACCTAGAGAACATTCCAGAAGTCTGTCCTACCATCTGTGTGATTTTGTTGGCTGATACGTACATCAATACTGAGCCTTTCCATGTCCCTATGACTAGACTAGAATTGGGGGTGTGCTGACCCCAGGGAAGGAGAAAAGCCAGGGTCCACACTGGGATCCACCCAGGACAGGAGGGAATGAAGGAGCAGGGTACATGCCTGAGAGCAGGACCTGGACAGATATACATGGAGCACATAGGGGAAAGCCCATCGGGTGATCAGATACGCAATGATGGGTAAGGGGGTAGTCTGAGTCTTTCCATGGGACCTGAGTGACAGGCTAGAGTCCAGCCCACCCTTCTGTGCACATTTCCTCTGAAGACCTGCATGCCATTTCCCTGAGAAATAAAACCAAAACCAATCCTAGAACACCCCTCAGACCCCAGCCTACTAAGTGCAGTCCTTATAGACATCTGTGTCACCCTCTAATAAGCATCAGGCATTTGGGGGCCCCTGGACTAACTGCGCCACCATGGAGAAGCCACCTGCTCTATCCCCGGCCAGCAATTAACAATGACTCACTCTGTCCTCTAAGCAGAGACTTAAGGTCCCTTTGCAGGAAGTGTAGACAGCCCTGGACCACCCACACCCCCACCCCCAGCCCCGTCCCCGAGCCCCTGAGCAGAACTCTGGATGGAAAGGGACTGGAAGAAAGTCCAAATCAACTGACCCCACAGGCAGGAGGTGCTGAGTGACAGGTGAGGAGAAAGGAAGACCACCTAGTGGGTGACTGAAGAGCCACTGGAGGCAGAAGGAAGAGTTAAAGTGAGCCCTTTGTCCCTTCAGCTGCCTCTGCCAGGTATTTGTAAGTAATGAGGACAGTAATTAAGGTGCCGACCTGAAGCCCTCTCCCCCGGCCCCTTCTTAGAGAAGAGATTAGGTCTCATCAAACAATGCCAGGTGTGTTTCTCCCATCTTCCATCCTGGACATCTGTCTTTCTGTCTGGCTTCTCACTGCACAGCTCTCTGCTGTGATGTGATGTGTGTGTGTGTGTGTGTGTGTGTGTGTGTGTGTGTGTGTGTGTGTGTTGCCATTTCTCTGACAGAAGCCACTTGGAACAACCTTGCAGGCCTGTTAAGGGTCCTTCCCTTCCTGCCTTCCCTTGCCCTCCCCTTGCCCTTATAGCCTCAACACTTTTTCCTTCTCTATATTCTCCTTAATCCAAACTGGTTTTGCTGGGTGTGGTGATGAAGGTGCTCCAGAGGCCAGTGCAGGAGGACTTTGAGTCTGGGGCCAGCCTAAGCTACAAAGCTAGACCCTGTCTCAAAACACAAACACACAAGAGTGCTAGCAGGATCCGGCAAGGGGCTGAAAGAGGTGGGCTGAGGTGTGAATCAGTGAGGTCAGGCCTAATGGCCCAGGCACATAGGCTTACCCAAGGGTCCCTTGCATGTAATGGTCTCTGAAATGTACAGAGCACAGAATTTTGCAGGGGCCAACTAGACTCCCAGAACCTGGCGGTTCTGAAGTGTGGTGCCCTGGATTCCAAAGAACCTCACACTCACTGAGCAGAGCTGATAGGTGTCAGACTTAATAAGGATTTGGATCTGCTCTGGGCCCTAAGCTCCAGCCCTGAAGCCCTCCCTCCTGTCCCTGCCTACAGCCATTGTCATCCTTCAACTCACTCTTCTCATAACCTTTGGAAGACCTACCACATGCCAGGGAGTCACACTCCATTCACCAGAAAGCCAGGAGCTAATTCGGTAATTAAGTCAAGACATCTCCCCTTCAAATCCCTCAAAGGGCAAGTAAGGGCTCCGGTTTGACAGTAACACCAATGGCCATCCATCCACTCATTCACAAATCCCTGTGCTCTGGCCATCATTCACTTAGAGAAATGTCCACCGGTATACAGAGCATAGCCTCACCTCCACCCTCCAGTGTCACAAATTAACATTCTAGCCTTGACATTAATGGCAATTGATTGTTTGACTAAAGGGTGTTACATGGCCAAAGGTCACGGATGTCTTATAGTAAGACTATTTCACAGTATGTGTGTGTAGAGGAGTGGATCATCTCTGAGTAGACGACAATTAACCCGAGAACTAAAGGATGAAGAGGGGGGTGGAATGTAGCTCAGTGGGTAGAGTGTTTACCCTGATCCACCTTGATATACAAGGCCCTGGGTTCTATCTCCAGCACATCTAAACCAGGTGTGATGGCACACATCTGAAACCCCACCATTTGGGTGGTGGAGGCAGAAGGAGCGGAAGTTAAATGTCTTTCTGGCTATATAGTATATTTGAAGCTAGTCGAGGCCACATGACATTGTCTCTCAAAATGAAAAATAAAATAAAGGATGCTGGGAAATAGTCTGGAACCCTTCCAAGGGGACAATGGCACAGGGAACAGGGGCATGAACAGGCACAGGGAAGAGACGAGATGTTGTAGAATATTATTTTAAGATACATTACAGTTGCTTATGCTATGGAACATTTGTTTAGTGATGCAAACATGTTTTGTTTTCTTTTATGGTGCATTTGTTTAACTCTGTGAAGCTGTGTTACTTTATCTGTCGAAAACACCTGATTGGTCTAATAAAGAGCTGAACGTCCAATAGTGAGGCAGGAGAAAGGATAGGCGGGACTGGCTGGCAGAGAGAATAAATAGGAGGAGAAATCTGGGAGAAAAGAAGGGGACAGCCACATAGTCACACGAGCTGAACACGGAATAAGAAGAAAAGAAAGGAGATACAGAAATGGAGAAAAGCCTAAAGGCAAAAGATAGATGGGCTAATTTAAGAAAAGCTGGCTAGAAATAAAGCCAGGCTAAGGCCAGGCATTCATAAGTAATAATAAACCTCAATGTGTTTATTTGGGAGCTGAGTGGTGGTCCCCCCAAAAGAGTCAAAGGGTAAAACACAACCAACAACAATGAGCAGGCCTGGCTCCTTCAAGGCCACCTGAAGGAGCCCAGAGAGCATAGGAAGGGATGTGAAGCCATTTCATCACCCCATGAAAAGAAATGGTTATTCCTCCACAAAGACCTTCTGACCCTTTAACATGGTCCCAAATGAGGCCAGAGAGGGGGCTGGGGGAACCAGACCTCTCTGCAGGGCTCTCTCCATAAACCTCTTTAAAAGGAACCCAGGAAGCAAACCAATGACAGCTCTATCCATCCAGCCCTTCATTTCTCTAAACAAACAAGCAGCAAGCAGGCTGAGCCCATCCTGGGAAAGCGATTGCACCCAGTAAGTAGTCCTTGGAAAGAGAAAGCAGTTGGCTCTGCCCCATATCTGCGGAAGTGCCGAGACCCATGTGTACTATGCAAATACAGCCACATGCAAACCAGACCTTGAGCTGACTGGCCCAGGGCCAAAGTTCTCCAGGTCACTGCAGAGCCGGGAGGGCAGCAGAGGCTGCACTGGCCTCTCCCCTTGGCTGCCACTGGCTCCTGTGTCTCCACCAACTCTGTTACTGCCATGTGGGCGCCAAGCACATGACCAGGACTTGTTCTAGAAGCACCACTACAGCTACAACCACCCACTTGGGAGTAGGAACCAGGGCATCTGTGATCACACTGGGAACCCGACAATTAAGTGAGAAACCGGAATGCTGAGATGTCGAACTGAGTGTTGGCTGCTCACCAATTCCCAGAGGCTCCGCCCTGACCTCCTCTAGGGAAGGTTCTGGAAGAACCTTGCTTGGCCACTTGGCTCCTGATCTGACTGTTTGCTCTTGGGTTAACTGCTGCTGTGTGGCAGTGTGGCTACCTTCTTGACAGCTCCATACAGCTCACACCTGCTGTCCCCCAGTCTCTGAGTTAGGAATTCAGGTGTGGCTCTGCAGGGTCCACCTCCCAGGGTCTCTCTCACCAGGGTCTAACCTAGAGTCACACAGTGCTTCGATGTCAAGGGAGGCTTCACTGGGCAAAGATCCACTTCCAGGTCCAGGCAGTTGCTTTGGAATTCCAGATTCTTGGCTTTGCATTTTCACTGACAGCCATTTGGGGACTGAATTCTCTGCCCCTAGAGGCTCAACTCTCCTCCATTCCTTGCCCACAAGGGCCTCCCCAACCAGGTTCCTTTGTCCTCAAAAAACCTCAGGATGGAAGCAGCCAACACCACATGCAGCCATGCAATCAGATCCGCTCAAACTTGGCAATGGCAGGTTGGCTCCACATTTTACATGGCTCCTGAAGTTCTCAATGCCACCCCAAAACACTATGTCCTGCATTCCTTCTTCCCACAGCCAGGATCCCTCATGGGACCCCAGGCCACCTGCATATTGGGTTTGTGATGGCTCAGGGGTCAGTTAGATGCCCTCTCAAACAATCATTCCAAACCCCCTGATGGCTGAGTTTTCCTCCAAGGACTTGGGAGGTGCTCCACCTCTGTTCCATTGACAATGGCCTGAGTTAAAGTGACCTGGTTTCCCTTGAGGCTGGTCTCCAGGAGAGGCATTCTGCAGAGAGCCACCTCCCTCCCTCGCTCCCTCACTCCATCTTCTCATTTTCACCACATGATTAGACATTTTCCTTGCCTCTCCACAGCTGAGCACACTGCCAGTGTGTGGTAAACTGCAGCAATTACCCAGCTTAGCAGGCATGCTTGGTTCTGGGAAGGCCAGCCCTTCGCAGGGAAGCCAACAGGACCCACGCAGGTCTGCCTACGAAGGTAGAATTCAACCTTGAAGGCCCCCACCAACT